>NW_024412463.1:8595246-8598891 GCF_014898765.1 Herpailurus yagouaroundi | reverse complement strand
CTTCTCTGCAGTGGTCAGGTTGCCTGAAAAGGGGGGTGGTCACAGCAGGTGTCAGCTATGTCAGAGACCCACTGCACCAAAATTTGGGCAGGTCTGCAGCAGACCTGTCATGGGGCCAGCCAGGTGCTCTCTCCCTGGTGTGTGTGTGGGGGGGGGGGGGGGGGGGGATAGTTTTACAACAACACTGGTGCTTTATTATTACTTTGATTATTTATTGCTGCACCAAAGAGTCTAAGGGGGGGAATCTCCAAAGAGCTCTTCCCTGGATTTTCTCCTATGTAGGCTGAAAAAATTAAGTGAAAATTGGCTGCCCAGCCCCCAAAATCTACCTAAACTTCCTAAAGGTTAGTATCAAACGTGTTAATCTCATTGTGCCCCAGCACAGAGTTGACACTTACTCTCCATTAAACCCATTAACATGCAGAATCCTCATTTGCTTCACAATGGTGCTTTTACCAGATTCTCCAGCACCTAGAAAATGAAAGTAAGTCTCAGGTTATGAGGGAGGCATTTTACACACTTTGGGCAGGGAAGAGGACTGCCGCGTTTTCCACAGAAGCAGCACGCAAAAAACAAACACAACAACAGGAAACACAAAAACACCAAACAAACAAAACAACAGACTTGCAATCTTCCTTGACATTTCGACGCAGAGAAAACGAAGTAACACGTCCAACTCTGTGTCTACCTGCAGTGTTTTCGCCATCACAGTAACAAGAATTAAAGGGCTTGCTGTTTTCAGGGTTTTGTTTTCTTTTGGTTGTTTTCAAATTTGTGGGGTGGGAAAGCAAGGGGGGGGGGCCCAAACCGGATGGCGCAAATTTGTCCTTTGAGGGGGTGGGGGGAGAAACTTGGAAGTCAAAACTGAAACTGAATAGCATTCACTGGTGAAACATACACATACATGTAGATAGCCACAGAATTCCCGGTTTGTCAGAGGTTTCATGGTTAAAACACCCAGGATTCACAAACAATGCCCAGACACCGCTGTCTTCAGCTCACGGACTGACGCAGCATTTCCCTCCCGCAAATTTTCACAATTCAGCTTCTTTAATGGACAGCTTTTCTCCCCTCAGGCTACTCAAAAATCAACCCCAACCCGCAATTTTCCATTTATCCTCCTTTTCCGCAAAGGGGATCTTCCTAAAGATAAATTCTCTTTGGATACAACCACCATGTTGCGGGGGGGGGGGGGGGGGGGGGGGCGGAAAATGGAAGACCATCCAGTTTATGTCATCTTCTCGAAAAATACATTTTGGTATCAAATATAGTGCTTGAAAACGACCACATTCGCATGCAGCAACAACTACGAAAAGTACTGTTAAAAGGACGTGACTTTAATCATGAGGGAGCCACTGGATTTTCAGATTCCTCGAGCCCTTCTCAACTAAACAGTAAAAAGGAGCACATGCCTCCATTTTAAATCACCTTTCATTTGTAAACATATATTTTATGGGAAAAGCACAGTTCCACCCAGCAAGGAGGAGGACTGCTATTTTTTTATTCTTTTTTTTTTTTTTTTTTTTTTTGCAAACGTATACTCTCTTGAACAAGTACTGTGTATGTGAAAAATTTTTGGCCCTCCTCCCACACAAATCTGTTTGGTTTTTTTTTTTTTTACCCCCCCTTTTCAGTTTTAATTTTATTAATTGTTTTTGTTTTACTGCCCAGAGGGCAAAGCATTCCTCCTTCTCTTGCTTTTTCACAAGGCTGTAATCAATATCTGTAAAAGTTAAAATTAGTTTCCACAGAAACATTGATTTCAAAGCAAACACTCTATCTTAATGAGCCTGTCTAATAAATTAAAATATTAAAGGCACTATTAAGAGATTCCGTGCAGAGAATACAAGGCATTAATCAGAACCTCCAAATTCTTCTCAGAAGTGTTAAAATGTGCACCACCTCTCTCTTACAGGCACAGATTTCTGCCTCAGTTTCCACATTTATGTCATTAAGATGCATTTTGGGCATCATGAGGTTTCCTCTTGGGGAGGGGGCTTATTAGTTTGGTTGCAGACCCCCCCCCCCCGCCAGAGGCTATCAATCAATCATGGTAATATGTAGCCACATAGACTAGGACACCTGGGGAAAATGAGCCCACAGGGATGTAAAAGGTGTATTCAGAGTAACAGTCTCAAATTAAGTGGAGACTGTGTTCACAGAGCAAAGGTGTTAGAAATTTAAGGCACTGTTAAGTGTCACACTTGTTTCTAATTAGTATTCAGGTAACAAGATGGCATTCCCAGGAAAAGATTCTAGACTTTTCCAAGCTGATACTTTGAAATCAAGTTATATGCATATTAATATTCACATAGCATAATTCTACCTTCAGAAACTGTAGGCAAGACTTCAACATATGTATCATTTAATTATTGAAATTGCAAATGCATAGAACACCAGACTTGTTTCCACTTAATAATTTTCTGCTTTATATAAATCTGGACCCAGGAGAACAAAGAGGTGACCCATCCAGAAACAGCAAACCAAGCACCACCACAAAGGAAAAAAATCGGCCTTTTACGTTTTTATTCTTTATAGTCAAACTGTTTTTGAAGTGCGACCATGAACTAGGGTTTAACCTCGCAAATTCACAAATTAACTCAGATAGCCAAATTACTAAGGAAGTGGAAAACTTCCATGCTAATTAATGTTTGTGTCATTCTTGTGGTCATTTCAACAATTTCTTTTGTGCTTATGTTTCACTTTGCCTCCCCCCACCCCCATCAGCACCTTTAAGAAAAAAGGAGGCCATGTCCTTATAGTTAACAACCCCCACCTCCCCCCCGTTTTTTTTTTTTTTTGGCCAAAGAGGAAAAACCGCAATCAAGAGAAAACCCAAAACCAAACAACCAAATGTCACTTGACAAACAACTAATTAACGTCTGCCCATCTCCTTCCACCTGGAAAAAAAGTCTTCTCCTTAAAGCGCTCTCAGTGCCCCCTCCCACCTTGAGAAGGACAAAAAAACCAAAACAAACACAAAAAAACAAACAAAAAAAACCCCCACGCCATTTCCAGACCAAGAAGCCATTTACAGACAAATGTCATTTTCCAGTTCTGATTTATGAATGTCTTTTTTTTTTCTTTTTCACAAAGCACTCTCAATGTGGCCAACCAACAGGAAAATGTGTGTGCGCGCGTGTGTTAATGGTGTGTGTGTGTGTGTGTGTGTGTGTGTGTGTGTGTGGTGGGGGGGCGGGAGGGGGTGTGCTACAATTAATTCTCTTTGCTTTTCAAAAAGCCTGCATGTCTGGAAGGGGAAAAAAAGGTCATACTGTAAAAATGACGTGTCATTTGGTTTCACTGGGCACTTAGCGTACTAACTCCCATTTTTTTTTTTTTTTTTTTTTGGTCTCATTTTATTTGATTCTCCTTCTCTTCCTTCCACGGCCGGCCCCGGCCCGGGACACGTCTGCTCCGCGCACACAGTGTGTCCTGCCCGAAACGCACCGAGTCGCGCCCAGCGGCCGCCGCGCTCCCTCCCCCCCGGGGGGGGGGGCGGGGGGGGGGGGGGGGGGCGCGCGCGCCCCCTCCCCCTCACTGCACCACCTTTACCACTCCGATCCCTTCCGAGGGGCTGATGTCACCCGCCCCCCCCCCCCCACTCTCCTCGGCCACTTCCCTCGCCACAGCCTCCCCTCGGCG
>NW_024412463.1:8559263-8590246 GCF_014898765.1 Herpailurus yagouaroundi | reverse complement strand
CCGCCGTCGCACACTTTGTACGCCGCCCAGGGCTACACCACTCACCGGTGGGCGGGGGGCGCGGGGGGCGCGGCGGCGCGGGGCGCGGGGCCGCCCAAGGCGGTGGGCGCCGGACCCCGCCTCCCAGACCTGCCTCCCAATTTTCGGTGAGTGGTGTAGCCCTGGGCGGCGTACAAAGTGTGCGACGGCGGCGCTTACCCCTGTTGCGCGCCTCCTTACCTCCAGTTTCCCGGTTAGCGCGCGCGGGGACCGCCACCCCACCCCTCCCTTCCCCGGCGGCGCGTGCCCGTGGAGCTAGGTGTCGGCAAGACTAATTAATCGCGACGCCTGGAAAGGGTTTCGCTCTTGCGGTGATAGGCGCTGTGCGAGCGCAAAGCCAGCCCTACCGCCAAGGAGCAGGAGGCGGGCGGCGCGCCGGCGACGAGCGCGCGAGAGCCTGAGCGGCGGTGGCCGGAGGCCGCAGAGTTGGTGCGCGGCGGCGGCGTCCTCCCAGGCTGGAGGGGTGGAGGGCCAAGGGGTGTCCTGGAGGCCCGCGGCCCGGCCCGGGCACTGCGGGGGAGCCCCTGCAACAGACGGAGAAGTAGTTTATTGACCACGAATTTGTTGGAAAACTCTCAAGTGTCCCCACCCCAGGACGTGGTAGGAGCGCACTGGGGTTCAGGGCAGCGACGCTAAAGTTCCTCAGAGCCGTCGCTCACTTTTCCTGGGACCCTGGATGAGTCACTTGCTGCCACACGGGTGTCTGCTTGGGTACAGTTCATTCTTTCATTCATTCATTCGTCCATTCAACAGGTGGTCGGGCCATGTGGCCCACCTGGCGCCCAGGTGATAAGGCTAATAAGACTCGGCGACTGCCTTGGGTGTGTGGCCGGCCTACCTGCCAGGAAACCCAGATGGGCAAAGTGGTCATGAAACTCTCTCCCTTACTTTTGGCCTTATCTGACTTTCTCAACAGTCAGGAAAGCGTGGGGTGGCTAGGGAAAAAGGAAGGAAGGAAGCCCACCTGTAAACGGAAACACGCTTACCATACCTAGGGGTACCGGGAGGGGTGGGGGCTGTGGATCCTTCCAGAGGCCTTGAGTACACTGTCTGTAACATTCTAAGTTTTCTTTGAAAGCAGAAGGACACTGTTAACCATTCAACTGAACTACTGAAATCCCCCTTTGCCGAAAAGTAAGAAGAGGTGGAGAGAAGGAGAGGTTACCTATTATTTCTCTTGGCCCCATCAGGTAACACCTCTATCCCTGCTCTACAAGGCCCCCCCCCCCCTTTTTTTTTTGGCTCTGAAAGACAACAGAGGGCAACGCACGCTAAAGACCCTGGGCACGAAGAACAGGAAGCAAAAGCCGCTCCGGACCCTCATAACCTGCAGCTGCTAGGCCTCCGAGGGCCTCCGACCTTCTCCAACCTCCGCGAACTGCTGAGCACGCCTTCCCACCGCACACGCACGCAGACGGAGCCACGTCTCCCATGACACTTCCGGCTGCGGCCTGGCCTCCCTTCCACCCCAAAATGCACCTTCTTCTGAAAAGAGCTCCAAAGAGATATGTTGGAGGTTAATGCTTTTCCCCTAAACCCAAGTGGATGAAGATGGTAAAGGGATAGACCCAAATGCGCCTAGAGGCCGCTTGGACTGGAAGGCCTCACGGGCAAGGATTCCGCGGCTTTTTGAAGGGGTCACGGCTCACTCACAATCATTCACCGACTAGCCCCGAAACGACTGGTTATCTTCCCCTATTCAATAAAAACTTCTTGATTGAATTCGACGAACTGATTGCCATTTTTGAAAACTGGCAAAGACGGATAAGGAGGAGGAACAGGCCAGAAGTTTCTGTTACGCTCCATTTGTTCAAAAGCATCTTCCTTCCTGCTTCTGATGTGGCAAAACACAAATACACTGTATTTAAGAGGAACAAGATAAAGGGTAACCAATACAGACGGCCTCCATACTTCTGCCAATAGCTACACATCACTGGGGCGACTCTACTGCTGAGTCTTCTTATTTGGAAATCCTGGAGCTGGGTTAACGTCTCCCCCCTTCTCGATAAACATCACACCTGAACTCTGAAAGGGGTGAAGCTGTCCCATGTCACACACAGACACATATTCCAGGCAAAGGCACAATGGGGGCTATTGTCCCAGAAACGTATCCAGCAAGGTCAGGGCTTCACTCATTTCGACTTCTAACCCAGCAGGCCACCCTCCAGGAGTTTTTGTTTTGTTTCGGCATAGGCTTCACCTATATAGCGTTGTGGCCGCTGGCGGACACACAAGGCATTTACTTTGTAAATAAATGACAGCAGGTGGAATCAAGGGTTTACAGGTAAGCAAATGGCACCGAGCGCCCTGAAACACAAGCTCGTTGTGGTCTGTCCGGCTTTCTGTTTTCACCCAACACAAACGGAAAGACGAGATTTTACTTAATTGGTGTGGTGAGCTGACACCGGCTATAGTTTTCCGTCTCGCATTTGACCTACCCCTGGCCTTAAAAGTTTTAATTTTTAAAAAGGGCTTTCACATTTGGAGGCCACCATGCGTGACCTTTTCATATGAATTAGTAATTTATTCTAATAGGTCGTTGCCATTTTAAGGACCTGGTTTACGCTTTGAAAATACAAGCGATCCATTAGCATAATTCTTGGAACAGCTCAGACTAGAGTTTTGTTTTGTTTTGTTTTGTTTTCTTTTTAATGGAGGGGGCCTCTCGTTTGGCTCAGGGAGAGATGGAGGTCGTAGAAACTTCAGGCTCCAGAGAGGAGCAAAGGACCAGAATGTCCCAGGCATCAAACGTCCAGGGAGGGCACAGGTCCCTGGCTCAGGTGACCTGCTTCCTTCCAAAGCCAGCAAATTGGGATGACGCACCCTTAACCTAAAACACGAGGTCTCCTAATGATACAACTGGGTGAGACAGACGCTGTCACATGCTACCCAGAGCGACGGCCTAGCGACAGGTCCTTCCAACGCCACATTTGACGGCGAATTCACGTGTCCGAGTTTGAGTTTTGTGGTCTTGTAAGCTTCGTATTTACGGATGGATGTGTTCCTTGGCTCTTTTACATTTTCCTGTCTGAGCAAGAATGCCTTGTCTGCTTTTAGAAGCAACAGACTCACTATAGCTCGGAATCGTGAAAACATTGTTACACTTAAATGATGTAACTCAGTTTTTGGACAAGGGTGTTCTTGGCCTTTCATCAGCTGGGGTCATGGAAAGAGCCCAGAGAAAATATAATAATATTTTAATAGCCTAGGAAACAATAAATAGGTTTCCACTGAAACAGAAACCTCAGCTATAAGATTTTAATAGCATTTAACGCCTCCACACAGTGTTTTCGGTAAGGCACCTTCTGCGCTTTATTTAAGTAGAATCAAATTGTTGCAAATGGATGTGACGTGAAGCCTGTACCGTACAGATGTTGAAAGTGCTGCACAAAACCCAGGGAATCCCTGCTAAGAGGTTCTATCGCTTATGGCCATAAAGTTCTCAAAATCTAACCTAGCGATGCCCCAGGGCATTTTTTCTTGTCATATTCCCTAGTTAGTGACTTCAATCACAATGTACTTCTCAACTTGCGTTCTAGATGACACATGATGTTCAAGTTAGTAAAACTTCACCTCAGAAGATTCGAAGTCAAAGAATTAACTACCTGCCACATGAACTTTCCCTCTTTAGTTTCCGCTGACTAATTCCAAAACAATCTGTTTCAAATGTAAAACACAGCTAATCCAAACGGACTGTGAGGAGCACCCTGGCCAAAGTGTTTGGACCCAATTCCTCGAGCCAGTGCGTTAAGACGCCATTCAAGCATCTATGGTAGACCACGGTGCACAACTGTGAAGGCACCTGGGATTTTCTGCACCTTCATGGAACTTTTTGGACTCTTGATGAGTGGGTCTCATTTACGAGGGGAGCTTTCTGGTCTCCACGGATGCCCAGTCGCCAAGGCTGTTAGTGCCTTCCTCCCAACATCCCCAAGAGTCCCAGAGTGGTTGGGAGTAGACTTTTAACAAAGCCACCACTGACCTTAAAAGGCGGAACCGGTCAAAAGGAGACTATATGCTTTACTCTGTTCCTTTTATTTTTTTTAAGTTTATTTATTTATTTTGAGAGAGAGAGAGATACCAAGAATGAGCAAGGGAGAGGCAGACAGTGAACCACGGAGCACCACATGGGACTTGATCCCGCGAACTGCGAGATATGACCTGAGCTGAAATCCGAGGACCCCACTCCTCTGTTCCTTTTAAAACTTAAATCTAGGGGGCTCCTGGGTGGCTCAGTCGGTTAAGCGCCGGACTTCAGCTCAGGTCATGATCTCACTGTTGGTGGGTTCAAGCCCTGTGTCGGGCTCTGTGCTGACAGCCCCGAGCCTGGAGCCTGCTTCGGACTTTGTGTCTCCCTCTTTCTCTGCCCCTCCCCAGCTCGTGCTCACTCTCTCTCTCTCTCTCTCAAATAAATAAACATTAAAAAAAAAAAATTTAAACTTATATCTAAATAAAATGATACCCATGGTAGCCTTGACTGAAGATTCTAGAGGGACACGCTTTGGACTTGGGGCACAATGACATCAAACAGAGACCCATGGATCCACTGACTGGAGTTTTTTCTTGAGGGCCAAGGTAATGGCAACGCCTGTGGCTTAGAGCTTTTGCGTTGGCCATGAGGATGGAGACTCATCCAGGATGGGGAGTGATGGAAGGAGGGCCGGCTAACTTCTGTTTTCATTTTCGAGGTGCCTTATTTAAGTGACATTTTGATCCAACATCTTACTAAACAAGTATCGACAGGAAGAAACAAAAAGCCAGTTGGCCCAATCGATAGAGTGGCATCCTAATAAGACCTCCTCAGATTTTAAAGATTTTAGGTTTTTGCCATCACGTTCAATTCTTCAAATTTAGCCCCCTATAATTAAGAGTTTAGACAGTCAAACACTCTGGCTTCACCGGGTAATAAGTTTCCTTTCGTTAAATGCTGCTTTGGCTTTACCTATGTACCAATGCAACGACTTCGAGATACAAGTTTTCCATCTCGGGTTTTACTTGATCGACCTACCAACGGAACGTCGGCGACCCCTTTCAAACAGCCTTGCAACTACTGACCAGCCTGTGTTTCAGATGCCCGAGGTTCCGGCCAGGCCTGGGCGCTGGCCTTCCCCGCTGGAACCCCTCCCAAGGCTCACTTCTACCTGCTGTTGGTAAACCCTGAATTAAGCAATTAATGGCACATAATTAGTCACGTGTCTACTTCATCTAGGAATGGGTCTGCCTTTTCATCTTCTTGGGTTTGCCCACACACGTTGAGACTGAATTAGAAAAAAATGTGTAATTATACTTCAGGTCCACCTATCTGCCCGGGTTTTTATTTTGAGGGGGCACAAGCAGCCTGGCTCCCAGACGGGGAAGGCGGCCTTCTGCTTTGCACTGAGGCTCCAAGCAAGCCCCAGCTCTCCTCCCGGCTGCCCCCCTCCCCTTCCCCCCAATCTCCATTCAGCCACCATTTGGTGAGATGCCCAGGCTGCACCCCCCCCCGACACCCTCCCTGGGGTGCTGGGGTCTGCAGGGGTGCACCGCGCCCCGCCGGCCTGGCGGGAGCTCGCTCAACAGCAGCACAGCCCTATTGGCACGGTGGCTTCCCCAGGTCTTTGCCGACCACTGCAAGTTAGGAGGAGAAAACCATTTGGCCAAAGCATCGGCCATTTGCCCCCGGTCTGGGGATCAGATGAAGAGGAGAGCTTTCCACGAGCTCCAGACCTCAGTTCTACCCGCAGCCGCGTCTCGGGGGTCTCTGCACGCCGCCCGGGCTGTGAAAGCTGCTGGGCAGCTTTCTTGAACATTCCTGCCTCTCCGTTGCCTGAGTCCCTACTACCTTCTCAGATTACGGGCCCCTTTTGTGCTAATTACGCTGAAAAAATTGAAAGAATGTCGCTGACTTTACAAAGAACACAAAGCAGGATTGCCTTAAAACCTAAATATAGCCGATTTCTTTCAGGAGGCGCACAACTCAGCTTTCACGACTTGTACTGCGTAGATTAATTGCAGATGGCCCGTTCATTTATGAAGACCCAGGTGACAGAAGGGCCCAGCGATCGGGAGGACAAACTGCTTTGGGGGTCCATTTACATAAAATGAGAAGATCGGATTATTGATGAACCCCCCCCACCCCTCCCCACCCCCACACTTCCTTAATTGTAAATTATGACTTGCCAACGATCGCAGGCTAATGGAAGCGACCGCGGAAAGAAAGGAAGTTGGCCACCTGGAGAAAGCAATACCTGTACTGTGCAGGTAAAGGCATCGATGAAATGAAAGTCTAACTTCTCCCCCCTCCCCACCCCGGGGGAAGGCGGTGGCTGCAGCACGGCGAGAGGATGCGGGCTCCACTGCCCCCGTTCTCCCCTATGTGGGAAGCGACTTGGGAAGGACGAGCTATCCCTGCAAAGCCAAGGGAGCTATGGGTTAGACCGCCCCCCCTCCCCACCCCTGACGCTCTGAAATCCCCTAAGGGTTAATAGGTGAACAGTAGCAGCTTGGAATGATTTATTTTTCTAAGGAACATTAAATACTGAATTGCTCAGGCTGAAATAATGCCACAGCTGTGCCCCGCAGGGCTGGATTTTGGACACCGGCTCGAGTGACAGGTGTACTTAATGAATGCCCAGCTTGGCTGAAGTGGTGCCCCACTCAGATTTTCCCCACCGATTAATTGGTAGGGGACTCTGGAGCCAGCCAGGAAAGTGCCTTTCGCCACAGACACAGAAGACCATGTGTGCTCAGCCATCAACAAAAACGCCAGCCTCGGGGTGGCGGGGGGGGGTGGCGCGCGGAAAATGGAGGCATTGCTCCCTGAACATAAAACAAGAAAATCCGGACCCTGGAAGGTGGGGGAAAAACAAGGTGGGAGCCGAGAGAACTGATCAGGACCAAACCCTTCCAGGTTTTCAAGCAAACAGGTCTGTCCTATAACCGCCTCTTGGAGGGTTTTAGCAACCGAAGCGAGCCCGGGATTCTAGGAGACGTGTCACCAAAATTGGTATTATTAGAGGAAGTGGCACCAAGCTAGAAACACGGAGTCTAACCTGCAACATACTAATTATACCTATTTCTACCCCAGGGTTGCAGTGACCTAACGCCAAGAAATGAAATCTCTAGAAAACTAGCCCTTCACGTGTACGAGACGCAAACACCTTGGGGGTGGGGGCCGCGGGGCATCGGCTCCACGGAGTCCGTGGGTCCCCTCTGGGGTGAGAAGTCAGCGGTCACCTGCGAAGGCAGCGGATTTTCATGGGAACTTGGCAGCAGTGGAGGAAGCCAAGTAAGGCTCTAGACCAAACCTTGGGCGTTCTGGGCTGATGTCAGCATGCTGGTTAGAGGGCCACTCTGGAATGTCAGTCTGGCCTGGGCACAGTTGACTACTCCCACGGGGTGTCCCGGACTACAGAGGGAAGGAAGGCGGCCAGGCTTTTTGTCGAGCCGACATGGATCCTTCACAAGGCTTTCCTTGGTCCGTCCCCCGTGTGCACTGGGCCCCTGTCTCTTGGCAAGATGGGGCTGATGGTAGGGGACCAGCTCCAGATGCTGCCACTTTGGAGACTGGTTCTAGTAACGCTGCTTCTAAGAAGACGGTGGAAGGTGTCGAGCGGCTGAAAGCAGCGTCAGGCTTTTTTGCTTCCTACCCTTCACAGGTAATCTCTGCCTCTTGAGCACCAGGATTCCCTTCATAATTGGCTCCCCAGAGCTGGATCCCACAGGGCAGAGCCGTGAAAGAACCTTTCCAAGGGAGCTGATGTAAAACTTAGTTGGGACCCAAAGACCTCTAATCCGCAAGTTAAATGGACACTTCGTTTACTCACAGCCACTAAAAGCATCCCCAAGTCTAGGAAAACCTAACTGACCCCCAATTCCTACTATGATGTTATTAACCCAGTGCCTCAGGGGGGCGCCCCAGAGCAGGGTAACTGAAAATCATTCTCAGCCTTAAAAGAGAGTCTCTTAGATGGTTTGCTATTAATTAGGTCAGTAAGCACTCTAAACACACCATTTCAATGGGCTGGCTGAATGCAAAATGTGGGAAAACCAAATTGTTGACTAACTGACGTGATCCCCAAGGACACTTCATGTTGGAATCTTAGATATAAAATACCTGTGTATTCCCTTTACCTTACGTGTTCTTAAATGTGCTAAATAAACGTGTTTTCCTCAACCTGGCGTAACGTCACCACGTTCTCTGCGAGATTTACTGACGGTACAGAAAGCAGAGGGGGGACTCGGTAAAAAGAAAGAGGAAAAAAGGACCAAAGGAGGGAAGCCTGCCGCAAAAAAAATCTCGTCTCTAAAATGGATGCCAAAGGCAGGAGATTTGGGGAGAGAAAACACGCGTCGCTTCTAAAACGTGTAAAGCCAAACAGCACGTCTTGCAAATGAAAAATTTTTTAAAAGCTATAGCGGCACGCAAACCCCAGGGAAACAAACGAGAAAAATCACTCTCACTTATCGTAATTGGACCCTTGCTTAACCTTCCTTCCACTACCTGGTAATTCTGTGAAATCACCCAGCTGTCACTCTCTTGCTTTCAGAAACGTGACATTGATTTGTCCGGCAAACACCCATTATTAGAATTCTGAGGTCTGCCTAATGGGGCTACTAATAAATCTAAGTCATCAATTTTTGACCTTTTTCTCCTGAAATTCGCGGTATGTGGTAAACTGCTGAAAACACATTTTCAAGGTTCTGTAACTCTGACATAAAAATAAAGGATCAAGGCTGGGGTGGTTCTGGGGGTTGGAGCACATCTGGGCTCTGTCCTGCGTGCGCCCCGGAGGGAAAGGAAGAAAGACAGGTTAGAGACAGTATCTGGGGGTAATAGCAATGCTCCGCTCTGGGCTGAGCTGTCTGCAAATAGAAATGAAATCCACAAGGCTGCAGCACACAAGGGAGGTGTGACAAGGCAGCCGGTACCCTTCCCCTGCCTCTCCTCATCCCCTTCCTCCTCCACCTGCCTGGCTGTTTACCGCATTGAAAGATCCGGGGGGGGGGGGGGGGGAAACACAACGTAGCCTGGAGAGTCTAAATTTGCTATCCACAGGAGAAAGAAAGACAAGGAGAGAAGACTGATGATCTTGTTCTAGTTTGGGGGACCGTGAGATAAAAGGAGGGGGGGTGTCAGCTTTTTTGAGAAACTGAATCATGGACATTTTTTTCTTTTTCCATAAAAGCTACATTTCTCATCCTTGTTATTATTTTTTTTTTTCCTGGTGGGACTGAGCTGGTTGTAACCTAAGGGAAAACAAGGGCAGGCGTGACTTCAGCTTCCTCTAAATTCTAAGATGGCTGCAGGCACCAGACAAATCTTGACCTCGATGATGATGTTGCCGAGAGCCAAGTCATAAAGATGTCTCTGGCACCAGCCTGCCTCCCCGAGCCGGGCTGTAAGGACCGGCTTGCCACTGCACCCCCAGCGTCCCTGTGCAGACTTCAGATGGCCACGGCAGAGAAAGCAGGACCCTCCAACACCTTGTTCATGCCCTGTCTTCCTCGTCCCTCAGAGCGCAACCTCGCTTCTACGGTCTCTCCCCTCTGGTTCCAAAAAATAAGTTGATCTACGGCATTTGGGCCGTGTTGGGGTGAAGTCAGGGTAGGTGGCTGGATGAGCTGTTTCCCTGAAATATTCAGGCAAACTGGCTGTCTGTAGACGAAACAACCAGATGCCTTTTCACAATTCCATTTTTGACCAAATCCTTTGGACGCTTCAGTGTGAAGAAGACAAAAACTCAAAAGTCAAGAAGGTCACCAGAAGAGACATTTGGGGGCAATAGGAAGTCATAGGATGGTGGAAGGCGTTCCATTTTCCTAGCAATGAAAATCCGAGTTTTCAGATTGTGGTGAGTGACTCAGAATTTGCCAGAACAGAGCCATAGCAGAAAGAATGGATGTTTTTAAGGCTTACATTGTTCCTGTTTATTTGGTGTTGCTGTGGCCAGAAAGTGGCTCGAGCCCTCCTTTTTAGCACTGTATAAAATGTAAATGGTCTAAATTAAGAAGCCATCTAATCCCAACCAATATTAATTCTGACGTGAAAAACGAGACCAATTCTCCAGATAGGATTATGACCACCATGGCTTGACATTAACCGATCACTTCACTGTGTTTCTCAAAAGAATAGGATGTTTTCCTTTTCCGAAGGGCCCGTTTCTTTCAAAGAGGGGATGAAATCCTCACTCTGTCCCTCTTCTGACGTTGGAAAGGCACAGTCTCCTACAGTGGGCTAGCCTGGACCGCCCCCCCCCCCCCGCCCCCCGCCAGCTTCTGTATCTTATCTGTTTTCTTTTTCTCCTCCAAGCCATAAAATAAAATACCAAACTACCCCAAGGTTTGTAAGTCAAGATGCTGTCCTGGAATGTTTCTCCTTGCAGACGAAACTGCCGGCTCCTAATATTATTTTCCAAGCAAAAAAGGGAGGGGAATGGGTTTCAGCATATTTTTCTAACGTTCTCCCCTCAACTGGCCCATTGAAATCAGCAGGATCATGGCGCCTCCACGATCCATCTCTGCAGCGGGCAGAAGCGCCGCGTGTCTAGCTAGAGCAAGGATTTGCATCTCGGCTTGGGGAGACCGCGCTTGTTCCAGGGGAAGGAGGCATCTCAGCCCAGCCTGCAGTGCCGCCTCACCGTTTCCAGACCGCCGGCCCCTCCTCTAAGATTCTGCACATGTTGCATTTCGCTTGTTAATCCTCTTGTTAAGTGCAAGAAATAAAGTGGGGTTACTTGTAAATGTCCATAGTTCATCCACCACAAAGCCCTAAGTCCGCGCTGTTTCATTATCTGCTGCCTGTTAATAATCGTCAACATCGGAAGTGTCTCCAGCAGCATGCCAGTTTTTAGTGAGGGGGATAAGGAGCCCAGAAAAATCGCAAATTGTTTGGGGGGCGTCACCGCAGAGGGTGCCTCCTGGGAGGGAAATAATGCCCATCGGTGTTTAATTCAAGGCCGAGGGGCGCCTTCGGCAGCGACATCACTTTGAGCAGAGACATTGTGTAATTCAGTTACACAAAAGCAGCCTAGATGAGCAGGTTCAAATCATCTCTCCTGTTCTGTGTGATTCTGTGCTGGAGGCTCAGGAAGCTGTCTGCTCTGTACGTTGCAGGGCATGAAAGAGCCCTAAAAGGGAGGAGGGAGGTGAAAGGTGGCCGGAAATCATGCACCTTCCGGGTCTGTTTTCTCTTTCCTCTGCTCCCTTCATCCCTGGGGACCCCGCAGCTAACCTGGATGTGTTTTGCTCTTTAGCCTACGTCCTCATCCACAGGAGCCGAGGCCGTATGCAGCTGAGAGAGTCTCCTTTTCACTTTTGTTTCTCTCTAAACGCTGCCAGACTGGAGTCCCAGGGCCACCTTCAGGGGGTGCAGCAACCCACTTGGGGGGGGGGGCTCCCTATGGGCTCAATGCCTAAGGTCAGGGCGGGGATTACAGACAAGCCCAGGAGGGTGGGAGGGGGGGAAACGGGGCTCCTTCCCTGATCCTTGCCTGAGCCAAATGAAGGCCAACACCTGCTTTGCTAACTCTCTCCTCACTCCAAAACACGGCCTCTCTGCCCATCAGAGAGCATCGGTCCCCGGCCCTCCCTGCGGCGCCAAGGCCCTTGCTCGTCCATCCGAGTCACGCACCTGACTTTAAAGAAAAACATTATTTTCAGCAATGGGGTGTGTGACCGCTCAAAATCCCTCCCCGGCTTTCAAAGCCGGTGGAGAAGACAGGCTCCTCGGGGTGAAAGTCACAGCTCACCCGCATGGAAGGGAAGGCAGAGGCCACCCCCCAGCAGCTTGCTGAGCTCTGTCCTGTGGGCCCTTCCTATTCACACTTCACAGCAAGGCGTGACCGGGGGGCTGGGGAGGGGCCCGGGGGCCAAGGGCAGGGGGGCGCTCCCCCTCCCGGAGCATCCATCACTGGATGACAGGCTCTGCAGCCGGCACCTCTTCCAGAGGCCCCTTCCCTTCCCCCCGCCCCCAGCCTCCTCTGTAAAAAACCAAAAACCATCTTGTTCTTTCATCATAATTAAAGTGCTGTCAGGGAAAATGGCATGGCTGATTTTTTGCCGCAGTTGAAATGACCCCCTCATTTCTCTTCTCTCATTTGCTAAAGTGGTCCTTTCTCCGCCAGAAATCAGACCCTTCGGGGATGGAAATTTTAGCTGGAAGCAGAGAGTTCGAAGCAGAATCCTAACCTTGGGGGGGTGGGGGGGAGAGAATCGATGTTTGGAGCGGCCTCTCTCTGCGGCAAGGTGCTGGCGAAGCCATCTTAACGGGCAGGACTGGCGGCCGCGGCTACCTCTGGGCTCCCATCCACGCGGGCTCCCTAATTACCAGTCATTGTCAGGGTGCACAATCCAGCCGCATTTGGAGGCTGATTCTCCCCGTTGACTTATCTAAGGGGCAGGAGGAAGCTGTTTGGGAGGAAGGTAACAGGTTCTGGATCTGGGAAGATAAAATCCAAATGCCTTTCACGCTCACAGGGAAAGCGTGACTGCGTATTTAATACCGTCCTCGGCCTGCGTGTTTGTGTTTGAAATAAAGCTGTAACTTACACGCATAATTAAATGCCCTCCTCCTCCTAGCCGAGCGCCACTGAGCCGCTGGGTGACACTCCTTGCCTGTCACGGACACTGCAGTGTTTAGGGCTCTTGCTAAAGTCCTGGCAATGGCGTCTCATGTCATTTTGTGAGAATGTCACTCTGATCCCGTCGGCCCTCACAGAACTTTCCGAAAAGAGCATTTCAGGTAGGGCACGCGTCGGCGTGTGAGAAAACAAAAGAGGGCAAAGAAGGAAACAATGAGGAAGACCAGAAAAAAGGAAAAAGAAGCCAGAAGAGAGAACCCACGGCCCTGAGTAGCTTTGAGCTCTGCCGTTGGAATCCATGACATATGTTCAAATACGTGTTACGTGAGGAAATCATAATATTCATCCTAGCCTTCAACTACTTTCATTTTAAGGAAACTCGTATGTCAGGAGCTTTCAAAATGAGCTTAATTTCCTTTTCCTAAAGATCACACATCTTGGAAGGGCCCCTTTTGAGTTACACTGGGGAGCTTAACTGGCAGGCTTCCGGGTTTCTATGAGGGTATGCTAATATCTGGCAAGTCAAAATGGCAATCCAGGCCTCCCTCCGTTGAATCATTAGTTGTTAATGCATCTCTGAGTAACTGGAAGCTAAGGTGTGAAATCAACCCGAGTGTCACTAAGCACCAGTTTTTCCCGAGGCTGTAACGCAGGACAGTTGGGGGGGCTGTTGATGTCGCATCTCGGCAACAAGGCTGGTTCGGCTGCCGGGTTATTGTCCTGGCCTGGCCTCCTGCCTCTTTGCTCCTCTTCCCCGCCACCCCCGACGTTTTTTCTCCCCCTTCTTTTTTAAAGAAAGGAAAACAACCATATAGCACTCGAGCCTTTTATTTCCTGACTGTTCTGTGTGTCATAGCCGTGGACGCTACAGGAAAAAACACGGGCTTGTTCTTATCGATCTGAGCTGAAATGAGTCAGGCACCTGAAGGCTTCGATCTGGACCTGACTGCCACTCAGATGCCCCCCGCCCCGCGTGCACCCTCCCCCCCAGCTGCCAAGCGGAAACCAGTAAGGTCGCGTGGTTGTACCTGGCGAGCTGGGAGGGGGGGAGGGACCCCCAAGTCCTAGAGGGTCGCAAGGGAAAAAGCCAATTCAGTGAATCCACTGCATTGGGGGTGCTGGGCTGGGGAGAATGGGGGTACAACCGGGACAAGGAGTGAGGAGGGAAGCCCACTGTCCAAGAGCCCCCTCCCCTAGCCTTTCCCAATGCCTCCAGTTAGAATTCTACTTTTCGGGGCTCCATCATTAAAAATGTGGCTCTCTGGGGGCGCCTGGGTGGCTCAGTCGGTTAGGCGTCCGACTTCAGCTCGGTTAAGTGTCTGACTTCAGCTCAGGTCACGATCTCACGGTTCGTGAGTTCGAGCCCTGTGTCAGGCTCCGTGCTGACAGCTCGCAGCCTGCAGCCTGCTTCGGATTCTGTGTCTCCCTCTCTCTCTGCCCCTCCCCCACTCATGCTCTGTCTCTGTCTCTCTCTCTCTCTCTCTCAAAAATAAATAAACATTAAAAAAAAAAAATGTGGCTCTCTGCTTTTTGGGCCTCAGAGAGCTCTTTATTAAAATGCAAATTTCCCTTAAGGGTAGCCCTGTAAGCCTTTGCCAGCTAATGGGATTAACTGAACCGAACACAGCCACCTGCAGGGAGGTAAGGGGGCTTGGGGTCAAATCTCCGCGTCTCAAATCTGTCTCTGTCGCAGGCTCATCTTAGGGCGCCCAGAACGCAAAACACAGACACCCATCCCTGCTTCAGGTCTCTCTGAAAGGGGACTCTGAAACCAGGGCCCAAGTCCCAGCTGTAGGATCAGGGGCTCACTGAAAGTCTCTGGGCCTTGGCGTCCTCCTCTCTTTCAATCAATTCCCTGAGGACAGACGCCGCTTTGCAAGTGTCCCGACCGCTCGACAGCTCGGTCGGGATTAGCAGAGTAGCATCAGGCTGGCAGTGGGACCACTTGTAATAAAGGACGCTTTCAAAGGAACTTGGGCGACTGATTTTTCTGATCTGGCAAACAAGCTTCGGTGTATGTCCTGAAAACAAGTTTTTGGTCGCGTTGGTGGCTCAGTGAGCCCCCCCGGGTGCAAACAAGGTCGGGCGGGGCAGGGGTGGGGTAGGGGGGCTGAAACTTAATTCTGTAAGCCTGAAATGCACGCATGGAACAAATCCAGTCTGTCATCCGGGAGCTCCTTCAGTCCGGTGGTCTTCACTAAAGCATTTCCCTGGCCTTAGATCTAAAGTAAAGCATCTCTATCTGCAGACACCCACATATTAAAAACAAAACATTTTTTTTCTTTATAGAAAGATCACGTATGTGGTGAGCATTACAGGAAGCCTATGGGTAAGACACTATTCCAAGGGTAATGAATAGATAAAGGTATTTGTTAAAAGAGAGCTGGAAACTGGGGCGCCTGGGTGGCGCAGTCGGTTAAGCGTCCGACTTCAGCCAGGTCACGATCTCGCGCTCCGTGAGTTCGAGCCCCGCGTCGGGCTCTGGGCTGATGGCTCAGAGCCTGGAGCCTGTTTCCGATTCTGTGTCTCCCTCTCTCTCTGCCCCTCCCCCGTTCATGCTCTGTCTCTCTCTGTCCCAAAAATAAAGAAATGTTGAAAAAAAAAGAGAGCTGGAAACTAATTCTGGAGTTCAAGGTCTGTTTTCCTTCCACAATGACTGGGAATTAATTATACTACTTGACTGTAGAGTATTTCCATCCGCATCAGAGAACAGAGAGAAGAGGCACAAAGTCAGGGTCCAAGATGGAGGCCTGGACCTAAGATGGAGGTCCGGAGCATAAAGGGCAGCCTAGAAGCTAAAATGAAAGCACTCCACTGTCCATCAGGACCTGTGGCAGCACACTCTGAGCACTTTTCCCAGCCCGCTCTCAGAGAGGAATCTCAAAGAGGACTCTAAGGTTGGGTGAAAGACTTTGGGCCCATCCCCTAAGAGAGTTTTCAGTCCTAGAAGATTCTGGAAGGCACAGCTTGGTTCCAGACAGAGCAGAAAAGAGAGAGAGGCTGACGAGGGGCATTTCCCTGCACCAGCCCCAGCCAGGCCTCTGCAGCCCTTGAGAAAGCAAGCCTGTCCCCCCAGCACGCCAGCCGCCCCCTGGTTACGCCTGTGGAGGAAGGCCTTGTTTCAGAACCAGGGAGGATGCCCCATCACCCATGGGGCCCGCACTGTGACCCACTATAGAGGGCTCCATCCCCGCCAGGGCACAAAGTTTCAGCCTCAGCCTGAAATCCCAGTGGTGGTGCCTGTCCAACATGGAGACTCTGTTGTTTGTTTTGACCCAAGCAGACCTTGCAGGTTCCCTGCGTTTTAGTTAGCGGGGAGCAATCATTTACGTGAGCCCTGATTAGGTTTGCTCAACCAGCTTGGAGAAGGTTTCTGAAGTCAGTTTTTTGAGTCTTTCCATCTGATCTTAACTGTTCTATCCGTGCACCATTTAATTCGTCAGGAGAGACTTCCTGGGTTTGTTCTGCTTCTAAGACCATCAAAGGAGCCGCAGTCTTATACCTTTGTCTTCCCCATGGGGAAGGGCACACCTTAGGCACTCAATACATGTGTATCGAACAACTGAATGAATGAATGAACGAATGAATGAAAATGCCCAAATTAAGGCAAACTCACCGACCCGGCAAGGAGTTCATCCTTCTGAGAGGCTTGGCAGACACACCCACGGCTACTGCAAGCTAAGAGATGCTACTAGAAAGGCAAAAAGGAAACAAAGCTGTTTCAACATTCAAGTTAACCCTCAAATTAGGAGATAACTTATCAGCGAGGGAAAATGGGTACATCTGCCCCACGAACCAGGCAACATTCCATGTTCTTTGCCAAGTTGGACACAATCTGCCTATGAGGTAAACCTCAGATCTGCCAATAGTCAAGAATTTGAAAAATTAATTTGTGACAACTGTTTTCATTTGGAACCACGATCTTCTCCAACCAGGCATATCAGTTTGTGCTCAATTCCCATTAAACATTTCCCAGCCACCCTTCTCTTTTTCTGAAGAACAACCATGACCCCCTTCTCCCCCCAACAATTCCTAAATGTCATAGAAGGCCCATTTTATAAACATATTCGTGGCGAGTCCCTTTTCTTGGCCATTAGAACAGCAATCGTCCCCCGCCCCCCCACTGGCCCCTAATCGACCATTTGCTAAGTCTCAAAGCAATACAAATTTAGGTCAAATCGATTAGTAACACATTTCTAACTCTTGGCACTTGGGAAGAGTGTGAACTTTTCCTGATGGAGAGAAGCTAACCCTTGAGAGCAGACCCAAGCATGGTCAACCCAGCAAATGCCTTCTGCCTCCGTGGGCTGTGCTTTAAAAAAAAAAAAAAAAAAAAAGGCAAAAATTTAGGAGACTGGGGTCCCGCCACAACAGATTAGGACAAGACTTTGATGTTTTTTTTTTTTTTTTTTCACTTGAGTTAATGAATAAAGCCCAGGATAGAGAGGCAGCTGACAGAATGTTTTCCCCGCTAACTCCAGGAAGCTGAAGTTCTGTTGCTCCTCGGTACGGCCAGAGAGATGAGCACCTGGGTGTGGTGGTCACTCTTGACCGCCCCAGACAGAGCCATCAATCTTGTGAGTCTCCTGTAGCACACAGCCCTGCTCCCCCCTCCCTCCCCCCATTCTTCCTTACTGAATAGAATGTCTCCCCTCTCTAATGAACATACCCAGGAGAATAAAACTTGTTTTTCCAAAGGGGGGGGGGCGGCGGGAAGAAAGGAAGGAAGGGAGGAAGGAAGGAAAAAAAAAAAAAAGAAAACAATGCCTATACTCGGTCTGGCTGAAGCCAAATTCTCGAGGACAGCAACCTGTAAACTTCTAAGGATTTCCTCAACATCCGAGACGTATACGTAACGTACAGGGCGTTTGCTTTTAACTTACGATTTGCTTTGTTTCGCTTTGACTAATTATCGAATCAAAGAACTCGTGAAGACTGGATTTTTTTGGAAGGACAAAAAGGTCCACCGTGCGCCAGATTTCTTAAAGCAAAACCAAGCCACCGGGTGGGGTAGGCATGTGAAAAACGGCTTGGAAAATCAGGTTGTGTTAGAAGGGGCTTGTTACTAATTTAAAAAAAAAAAATCCAAAAATTGGACAATCACCATAGGATAGGGAAAGGAAACTGGGGAGGCGGAAAGGGCCTACTGTGTGCAATGGAGGTGAGGGTCAGAGTCGCTGTCTCTGGCCTGCTCACGCAGGTACACACACACACACACACACACACACACACACACACACACACCCAGCCCCTGTTTCTCTCAGTGAGCTCCTGGCACCAATGTGGGACCCTGGGGGTGCAGAGGGACAGGGAGTGATGGTGCCTCCCCACTCCTGCCCCGGGTCAGGCCCTCAGCTCTGCTGGCCACTCCTGGGGGTTGGCCGCCTTCCATCCACTCTGCCTGCTGGCACAGCCTGCACTTGGAATCAGATCTTCCCTTCTCCGCCCTTCTCGACTAGAAGTTCCCAGAGGGCAGGGACCCCGTCTGTCTGAGGCTTAGAGCTAAATTTAGGAGAGGTGCCTTTTCTCTTTCTCGCTTTTTAAAAAAATGTCATTTAGTCTCTGTATTTGACCCTTAACTTCCTTCTGCCCCTTCTTTTTTTCTCTTGCTCTTTCAACAGTAAAGATCAGGCTAAGGGGAGTTGGGTTTTTAACTTGTGAGTAGTTCACAAGCATTCTGGGATTTTACAAGTTCAGAGGAGTAAACACAAAGGAAGGGAGTTCAGATTCCTTTTCCCACCCCGGAGAAAGGACTAGAAGGACTAGGCGAGCAGAAGATGTGGAAAGTCCAATGGAGAACGTGGGGAAACATCTGAGGAAATCAGTGTGTGTGTGTGTGTGTGTGTGTGTGTGTGTGTGTTGGGGGGTGAACAGACACAGAATGGTTTGTATACTGTGCTTAATACTCTCTCTAGAAATATCCATACATTTGGCTGAAGAACAGGAGATAAAGATAAAGTAACCATGGCAGGATAAGGGCGGGGTAGGGGGATTTCCTGGAACATTATAATGTCATTTTTACAGTAAATACAACCCTCTGGAAGAGAAACGGAAAGGGGCCAGGGAAAGTATGGGGTGCAGATTCCCAGTCCTGTGGGCAACCCAAGTGGGCAGCGTGGTCACATGGGGAGGCTCTGAGCTCTAGAGGGCGAGGTCCCCTATAAGGAAAAGGGGTGTTTGTGTATGTATGTAGTGGGGGGGGGGGGCTGCACACACTGGCAAAGAAACCCACCAGATGAACAGACCAGAGCCCCCTGTTCCCCTCAAAGCACAGAACGGCGGGATCGGTGTTAACACTGATCCCCCCAGGGACCCAGGACAGAATGAGACCCCAACCTAAGATATCCCTGAAAGGTGGGGCTTTTTTGCGTTTGGGCTTCCTACATTCCATCTAGAGAATTCTAAGCGATCCCACTTCCTGCCAGCGGGCTTAGCCATTCTGAGCTCTTTGCTGACCTCTGGTGGGAGAGGAGCTCTCACGGCCCAGAAAAGGTGTTTCCCCACAGGGGCAGCCCACCTGTCCTGCTCCCCAGGACCCCCAACATCCGGAGTAACACCCCCAGGGGTGACCGTGGTCACTAGCCCTGGCCAAGGTTCAGGGCTAGAAGTTGGGAGGTGTGGGGAGCGAACTGAGCAAACAAGGCTTTAAAGAAAGTCCCAGAAGATTATGGGCTTAAGGCAGGAATGTTAGAACCAAGTTTGTTAACTTAGAAGAATTTTAATAGCAGGGTGGGGGAAGCTTATGCCTGAAATTAATACATTTTGTTCAGTTCCTTTGACTTTTCAACGATAAAAGAGTGAGGGAAAGTATCCAGGCACGTGTGCAGAGGATAAGTTTCGTTGGAAAGGAACGAATTCCCATTACAAGACTTCGTAAGCCCTCGCGTGAGAAGCTCACATGGCCCTTCTCAAACGGATGACCTCATGATTTTATAGCCTCTGCGGGCAGGGAGGGAAGGGGGGGGGGGTACGGAAAGAACTGGCCAAAGGGTGCCTGTTCTTTTTGGAACCAGGAAACCTGGCCCCAGATGCTGTCAGGGCCAGCTTCCCCTCCATGGAATCTTGGCCGGAAGAAGGCAGACAGGGCCTGCCCCACATCCTGAAGTAGAAGATGGGGTCCCATCCCGAGGCAGGAAAGCCTCAGTCAATAAGAATGCCCTCGGTGCCTTGTGGGTTTGGGGCACTGAGGAGTAGAGAGGGGCTGAAATGAAAAAAATTAAAACTGGCCCTGAAATCTCAGAGGCTCTGAAAACCCCAGTGACTCCCCGGCGACTGAAAGAACAGTGGGAATTCACCCTCAGCCAACACCTTCTCTCGTAAGAGAGACAATATTGAATCTTCCTATACTGTCTCAAACGCTAACTCCTCCAGGAAGGATCCCTGGGTTTCCCTGCTAGAAAAGGGACTCTGCCCACTTCCGAATCCCTTCTCTAGCCCTCGACCGGGGTGGGAAAGATACGCCACTCACCTCTGCTTCCTGCAAAGATTCTCCTAGCAATGGGTACCCAGACGTTGCTAATTATTTACCGAAGGACAATGGATTGGCCTAAACTTTCCTGTACCATCTGCCATTTTGGAAAGGACACCTTGGGGGGGGGGGGCAGCATACCTGTTCTCGTGAAACTTTTTATACAAGAGAAATAAAGTTTCGCCGTGAGGAGGACACACGTCTAATTGTTCAGATGAGGAAAACTGGGACCCAGAAGATAAAGCCATTTGCCCAAGGTGTCAGAGCCCGTGCCTAGAAGAACCAGGGCACATGCGGGGGCTGGGAATGTGGAGGTCACGGTGATAGTGGTTTTTTCCGGCCCTTGGCTCAGGTCTCCAGAGCCGCTAGTTGAAAGTGACAGGAATTTGTCCTCAGATACCAACTGTCCAGCTGAAAAAGTCCTGACGGCTATCCCTAGGCCCTGAGAAAGAGGATTAGGGAAGGGGTCACAGAGGCCCGCCTGAGGCAGAGCACACGGGGAGTTTCGAAAAGCCAGGCTCCCAACAGTAAAAGCCGAGTGCCATCTGCCGGCCAGCTCTGAACAGTTTTGCTCCATTTTACTGTTTATTGTACTTCCCAGCCCCAAATACTGGGGGTTCTCACCTCTTTCCCTGAAAGCCAGGTCTCTGCTGCTCAGAAACGCCCCTAAAACAAGAATCTAATGTTTTAAGAAATCGCAAAAGAGAGGAGAAGTAAAAGGAAAGCAAGAAAGCAGTAAGAGAATCTCCCCAGAAGGCTGATTTCTGCTCCCATTTCTGAGCTGGGCAGATCTCGGGGGTGTGGGGGGGGGGGTGGGAAACAGGATTAGCCCCGATGGTCTTTTCTTGACCCCTTCCTCCTCCAGGATGAAAGGTCAGCTCCCAGTTTTGAGCCTGCCCTCATCTGTGAAGTCAGACCCCATCTCTGGGGAGTCAAGGTTTCAGGGCCAGAAAGAAAAAGAAAAGAGAGCCCTCCGCCCCCTGTCAGCTCAACTCTCAGGTGAAGACGTCTGCAAGGGTTCTGATGTCCTCTACCCAGAATCCTTTGCCCCAGCCCTGCCCACCTCCCCACCTCGTTACACATAAAATGAACCCAGAGATACCGCCTGGTTTTCTCTTGGACCACCCGTCAAATTTAAGTCCCTCCCTTGACCATGGCAGGACCCCAGGACTACTAGGCAGAATCATCACAAAACGAAGCCTTGTCAACACTTTTCAGAATCAGATTTTGGCCCTTTCTGGATGTCACTTGGCAAATTCATGGAATCCTGGAATAGAGCGCTAGAAACAACCAAGGTCCCAGGAATGAGAATCCCCTAACCCCTAAGCCAGTGCTCTCTTTCCACTCTCCTAGGGCCCTCCAAGAAAAGTTGAGGATCCTCTGCCCACCCCCGCCCCCCGCAGATCAGACTCCCTCCCCCATCAGAGCAACGCGCAACGAACCATCACCGATGCCAAACCACCGCACGATAAAGGATTTCCTAAGAGTGCTCCAAAACGACTGGATCCCACCAGGAAAAGTTCCCAAAACTCCCACTCGGAAAGGGGAAACCCTCCTGCCAGTGCCCATCTTAAAACCAGCCCCGGCCATTTGTTTGTAAAACAAAATGATCTAATACGCTTCCCTTTTAGCAGCTAAAAAGGAAGACGTGAAATCACAGAAATGTTTAATTATAAATAGCTATTAGTTTTCTGGCAGCCCAACTTTTCAAAATTTTCCCCTAATGTCTGGCCTTTGTTTCTGGGTTCTGCCCGGAGCCTTCTAAGCATTTCCTTGGAAAGATATTGTACTTGGTCCCAGGCAAGATGTCAAAATCAACATTCAAAAAACACGCCTTGGATAATATTTCGAGGATTCTGTAACAAGGATGTGTTAGTTAGGGGAGCACTTCACTTAGCTAAACTCGAAATATCTAAAAAAAGGATATCTTTAAATTTACATGTCCAATATATAATTTATCAAACTACCAATCACTTTCCGCCCCTCCCCCAAAAGTAATCCTTATACTAAAGGCAAAAGTGTTTCAATTCGTACAGACGTCTGTGGGGGGAGAGTAGTTATTCTCTTACCCCCCCCCCCCTCTGGACTTTGCAACTAACTTAAAGACCACAAATTCCAAACACTCTAAGAAAAAAAAAAAAGGAAAAACCCACTTTGCTTAAGAAAAATTAAGTTTCTGATGAATCTGTAACATCTAAAAGTTCTGTCAAAAGACCAGACCGGGGCAAGAATGTAAATGCGTTGGGCTCAAAATATAATAAAGTCTTCTTCCATTACAACTACCTGGGGGAGAGGCTGTTTAGGTGCGAGGTAGTGGGGGAGGGGGGTGTCGGGCCGCTGGCCAAAAATAAAATTTTGATTTAGTCTTGTTACGATTATTACAAGAGATACTGCTTATAGAACCTGCCCTAGCATGGCCCAGGGGGCGTCAACCGTCTTATCAAAGACCAAGTACAAGACTCTCCATCAGGAAACGTCCTTGGGTTATCACTTCTATTGGCACAAGTACGTTTTACTTCTAGAAGATCCTGTCTTACCTTCCTTAGGGAGTCATTCAGAGGCATTTCTTCCACTGCCCCCCAGCTCCCTGCAAAGGTAACTTCCTGCCTTGAAGTATCAGTGGCTAAAGGTTATGGGTCACCTCCGTGCGGTGGGCTGGCTCCCTGTGGACCCGGGACTGAGGCGACCCAGCTGACAGAGTCTACATTCTCGTGTGTGCGTGCGCACTCCCAGTTTAAGATTCCATTAATGTTCTGCGGGAGACATACGCAACGTGGGGCCCAGCCATCCCAGCGCGGATATATTACATCTGAGTACCAGTCCTGATTACCCTGGCATCCTTCTCTAGGCTGCAGAGGGAGTTAATTTCGTAGACACAAGACAGAGGGAGAATTCCCAGCCTGCGACAGACAGAGGCCCCCCAAAGAACCTCTGAGCGGCAGGAGTGATCATGGAAGGGTTAAAATCTATTTAAGCCTTGATTTATCCCGGCCCATTGATTAGCTATGGGACTGACCTCGTTAATCAGAGTCTTAGACCAATTCATTACTTTCTTCCCTGGAATCATTCCCTTTCCTGTTCTGTGTCGGGTCATCTGGGTCACCTTCTTTTCTGAGATTTTTTGGAAATGACTTCCACCCAAGAATGCAGGATTGCTATCATTGCGGTAAACATTTCGGACTGGTTATTAGTAACTGCAGCCAACAACCTTTTCCCTGAAGGTATCTTCTCTTTTTAAGGTGTCCAGGTTACGATATGTATGATCTCTGTCTTCCCCAGAATTGGATATTGATAACGTTAGGGCAGTCTGTTATCAACTGGGGATGATATTGTCCCCCAGAGCACATTGGCAATGACTGGAGACAGTTCTGATTGTCACAATGTGTCCGTATGTAGTGGGGTTGGGGGGTTGGTGTGCGTGGGTGTGCGTGCGTGGGTGAGAGAGAGGGAAAGACAGAGAGAGACAGAGACAGAGAGAGGTGGGCATCCAGTAGGCAGAGGTCAGGGATGCTGCTAGACATCCTACGGTGCCTCCAACAGGCAGCCTTCGTGACAGAATACCAATACGACTGCTATGAGGGCCCTCCGGTAAGACACGGCCCCTAAAATGCTCGGAAAACCCTAGGGCAGAGCCAACAGGGAGATGTCACAGCTTAAAAACAAAAGGCCGGGTTTGACCGAAGCTTTGGGGCCTATTAGGTGTGGCTTTGTCGGGTGGGGGTGAGAGCAGAGCAGGACCCTCCCCCATCCCCCCGCAGCCTGTCCCCTTCCCCTCTCATTTAATCACAGATGTGACACCTTTCTTCTGCCTTACGCCGCCTCACCATCTAGTGGCCACCTGAAATATCAACTCACCTTCGCCATCTCTGGGCCCTACTAAAGTCACTCGTTGAAAAACTCATCCCTGTGGGGGCAGTGGACAGAAAGACCCCTGAATGACGGATGTGATTTCGTTCGTATGTTAATTAAGCACCTTGCAGGCCTGAGGTACCTATACAGACAGGGCTGTAAGGAATTAAAATGGACACTTTCTAAGATTCGAGAAGCCCAAGGCCAAAAAGCTCAGGGACTGATGACAAATGTCTGACTCGTTATAAACGAGGACCTCAGAGACTTTTGCTTAAGTCCTTTGGACACTCAGGAGTGACCACAGACAAGAAGATGACACCTGGTGAGAACAACGTGTCCACGTGCCCAGGAATCTCAATACCCATTATCCTTCCTGGGTAATGCCATCTACTCTGGACAGGTTGGGGTTTTTATTTCCCTTTTGCAATTGGGCCAAGGCCGGTGAAACAGGCCGCCTCGGCCTCGGCCTCCATCATCCCGCCTGGCTTTCGTTTTGGGCTATCAACATAAGCGTTATTGCTTCTTTGCAAAAATCCTGCAAACTTACCTGAATCTGGGCTCCCTGTAAAAAAAAATCTCACAGTCATCTACACGCTAGCAATCAGTTTGATGAAAGGAAAAATTGTTCAAAATGGAACGAGGAGGGAGGCTACAAGGTTTGTCGGCTGGGGGGAGGCAAGGGCCGTGGTAATCAAGGGCGAGCCTCTCGCCCCGATGACCTCCTGGGGAGACGCGACTGTGGTCTCCTGGTGACACGGGGCCGGACCATGGCACTCCTTAGAGAGTGGGTACAAGACATTTTCCTTCCCTTTTTCAACGCACTGAAGGAAGCTTCAGGTACTTAACTCTGTCCCACACACCAAATGTGTGAGATGTGGGAAACGCTGATTGACTCATCATAAATTGGGGATCAGATAACAATTTATACCTTTACACCTCTTTCCTCGCCCCAAACTGAATCATTAGGAAGCATTTAGTAAGATCTAATGTTCAAGTTCTGTGGGCAGAGCTCCACGAGTCAAAGGCTCCCGAATTCTCCTGAGGTTTAACAAATTACTCTACAAAGCAATTTGGGATTTTCCCTCTAAGAGAGTACGAGAGAGGCACACTTTCTCTTCATCTTCACTGCTCTGTCACAGATCGGTTCCTGAACATTCTGCCTGTGCCACACCCCCCCGCTTTCCACGGGGGGGGGGGGGCAACTGTAATTCTAACTTGCAGGGGGAGCACCTGGGTGCCGTTTGTCGGGGACCAGAGAGCACCCTACGTCTCAATGGAGTGTGTGTTGATCGACAAGAATTAAAAGTCAAACGTTGCTTTTTCTTGTGGTTCCTACCTCATTGTCGGAGGTCTCTTCTTCAATCCCCACTGGCCGGCCTGCTTCACCATCTGGCTGTCGGGAAGGAAAACTAAAAACAATCTTTTTTTTTTTTTTTTTTTGCATGTATGGTAAACATAGAACAATCTGTGCTCAGGTCCCTGGGTTCAACCACAGTCTGGAGTTGGTTTATAGAGAGGAGGATAATATAAATAATAAAAAGAGAAGGGTGGGGGGTGGGGGGGACTTTTTCAGGACAAGCAAAAAAAAAAAAAATCTCCCCTCATCTTTTGGCCAGGTCACTCGCCTGAGAGTGACTTCACGCAGTCATAAATTTGGCAGGTGTCGTCTGTCTCCTGCTTGAGTTGACCTTTACTTATAAAATGTGGACAAAGAGCGTACTCTGAAAGGTAGAGACAGAAAGAATGGGCGTCTAGTACTTTTAGAACTTACAAGTAGCCGTCTCGTGGGGAGTATAGAAAACAGAACCCCCGCCCCCCCCCCCCCAAAAAAAAATCTTACCTGGAGCAGGGAGAGAAAAGTCTGAGAATTAAATTTCTAAAAACAATGGTTACCATTTATTGGGCACTTACATGTGGCACTGGGTTGAGAATTTCTAGAGGGAAAACTTCACTTGTAGTATCTGGTCCTCTCTTTAGAAGAATCCAGGAAGAATAACGTCTCTTCCTCGGCTTCTGGCAATGGCCCTCTCCTGCCTCATTCCGAGGCTCCCTGGCCTCCGTGGTAGTTTGTATCTGGGGTACCCCACCTCTCCTCTTCATTTTGGGAAAGGCCACTGAGGATTTGCTGATTCTCCGGTAGGAGAATCTCTCCAAAGAGGGACAGACTCAGGCTGAGTCTCCTTCCCTGAAGAGGTCAGGGTCTCCTGCCCAAGGTGACCACAGGCCAGAATAGGAACTTGATGGGACAAAGTCCCTTTTGGTATAACCCAATGAAGTCTGTTAAAGGAGAGCGCAGCAGGGCCACGGTCTCAGAGTTCCTGTTACTGCAGGACCACCAGGGCTGGAGAGGGTTAATGAGGCTGACCGGGGCTTGACTGTTTCACTTGGTAGGGGGCGACCCTCTCTTACCAATTGGCCCTGCCCCTCCTATTTTGAAAATTCCTAATCTTCCTGCAAAAGGGGACTTTGAAATGGACAAATGGCATGTTAATTTCACATTCCACCAGGAACCCCAGGAGGCACGAGGTGGGTCTGGAAAGAACCCCTTTGCCACCAGTTAAAGAAACCAAGTGTAGAAACCAACTTTAATTCTGTTGAGTGAAGGGCTGTCTCTGTACCTCCTGAAAGTTACTTTAGGTACAGGCATTGGAAGTGACACAGCTTTGCTGGGGGTGAGGGTCAGTTTTATTTGGTGGGAAAACTGACTCTGAAAAGAAGGAGAGGCATGACAGTATGAGAAGTTTCAAATCTAGGCAATTAGGCTACCTTCTCTTAAAAAAGGTATACATATATTTATTTACTTTTTGCTTAACACCAGCATTCCTGCATAAAAGTCAAAGGTGATCATTCTAAGGCTATGTACTGACTCTTGCTAAATAGGAATTAGCCCCAACTAAAAGTAAGGACTACTTAAAAAAAAAAAAAATCACTAGGAAGACTATTAAACAAGAATTATTGTAATAGGGTTATTAGATCCAGGCCAAGATGATTTTAAACAGTCTGTTAGTCTAACACTAAAAATGTAGGGCACCTATGCATAAAAGTACATCTATTGTTATTGTTTTATTATTATTATTATTATTGGAACTCTGAGTAAGGAAAGCTTTAGACCCCAGTGAAGGAAACCACAGAGGATTTAAACAAGATTCCTAAGAAAACCTGCAGTGAAAACAGAAAAAAAAAAAAAAAAAAAAAAAAAAAGCCCAACAAACAAAGACTGCAGTGTTGGCAGATGAGTTAAAGCAAATGTGGAAACCAAAGATCACCATAGCGATGACAGGTTATCTCAGAAATGGGGGAGCTCACGGTTCACGTACACTCAATGGACATTTATAACCCAGGATCTGTCGGGCTTGGCTACACTTCAGAAAGCAGACCTACTAGGCACCTGTCGTTTGACAAGGGATTTGAAGAGCACACAGCACTCTTAACAATCATGCTTTACATTTACACAACGCGTTATCGCTTATGACCACAGCTTGTGTTAAGCACTGTCTTATCCGAATTAGGAACTTTTGATTCCTTCGCTTACCTTGCAGTCTTTGAGCAAAAGTCCCTGACATTTTAATCTCTGAGCTTTTGGTTTATTTGCCTATGAAATGGGGTCCTATCACATTTTTATTGCCCAAGGCTGTTTCAAAGGGCAAATGTGACTTAGATGAAAGGTTTTTAAAAATACAGAAAGAAGGTGGTATCATGGCTATGTGATCATTACTGTTGCTGCTTACTAATACCTGAAGGCAGGGAGGCTATCGTTTCAAGTCAGGAGGGGGTATGCAAAAGGCCCAGGAACCCTACTTTTCTTTGCCTGATTCCAGGTTCCCACGATACACATGATGTGGGCAAATTATAAAGAGGAACCTACCTGTATAGAAAACTATTTTTTTTTTTTTTTTCAAAAAATTTTATGGGAAATTGGATTTTGAAAGGCAAGGAAGAATTTTGGCCTCTGAGAAGCATGAAATACTAGTGGGAGACAGAGAAAATCGTAAAAGTCTCTCTCAATTCTACAGATTTGGTGGCCTGATAAGCTATGTCCTTCCCACTGCAGCAAAGAGTTCGGTGGAGGCATTCCGAATCCGGAAAAATGGCTGTGCTGGGGGCGGGGGTGGGGTGGGGGGGAGGTGCTCCTGCATGATGGGACGCCATGTAGCCTTGTTGCACCTGGTGCCATAAATTATCATACAATTAATTGAGATTCACCGTATAAATAAAGTGTCATGGCAGGATGGCCATTATTATATACAGCATTTACCCAAACACTTTTAATAAACGTAGCAGATACTACAAAATTCTCATCTACAAGCCCCTCAATTCTTAAAAAATGGGGGATTCATACCCAAGTTGGGTTTCCAAAAACGTGGCAATAATCTATTACTGAATACTGTTAGATAAGAAAAAAGCTTCCTCTCTTACATATTCTAGAATTCTAGTCATGTTATTGATGATCTACCTACCTACCTATCTCCTCTAAAAAGTTCCCTGTAATGTGGTTAAAGTGTTTGGGCAGGAAAAATGGAAATGGTATCTATACACACACACACACACACACACACACACACACACACACACACACACAAATTGTTAAGCACGTCACAAATCAGGACCCATATCAAAGGATGGTCTTTTGACCTGCATTTTCAGTGGCAGGACTATATGGATGTCTTGTTTTAGGTTAGGATGCTAGGATTTGACTGTTAGTGAGAACTCTTGTCCTAAAGGTAAGGAAGTCCTCATCCTTCCTCCCCCACCCTCCTCCTCACCCAGATGGGGGACCTCTCTCATCACTTTGGCGGAATGAAGCCTGGCGGGAAATGAGCCTGGTTGGACAAATGGCATTTACTGCAGCAGGTGACACTGGCTGCCTAGTTCAGGCTCATGTCTGATGTAGCCTGAGGTCAGGGCTTCTGGACCCGTGGCACCCTGAGAGCAGAGTCAGGGCAATCGTAGGATGACCCCGGCAAATTTCTTTTCGTTAAGGTGAATTTTTCACCCTGGATACAAAACAAGGGTGAGCAAATTAAGCTTCTAATATTCTTAAGACCTGGCCCCAGACATGGACGGTTTGCGGCAGGACTGGCATTTGCATGATCTGTGGTTGAAGCCAACAGTCCTGGTTTGAGGGGACTGTGCTGACACCCCCACCCCCCACCCCGCCCCCAGAATAGGGGTCTGCACACATGGAGGTCTGCTGGGAAAGCTTCACTGCACAAACAAGGCAACTGAGGCCCCAGCGTGTCAGGGACGCGCCAACTAAGGGTCAGGTGGACACGGTCACCTGGCTTCCCGTCTGTACCCCCTTGTGTCCCCTCCTCACCAGAGGCCAGCTTCTCGGGGCTATGCTTGGAATACTGCAATGAGACTGTGATGGCAAAACCAGTCGTCCGCAGAAACACAGAGCCTTGTCATTTAAGGGCTCTGTGTGTGGCTTCAGCGGAGTTGGGACATCCCACGTTTAAAGCTGCTTCCCTTCTATTGGTGTTTGGGAAAATGATGATGTCGTGATATCCCTGGGTGGGCACAGCTAATGACCACTGCATTTAAAACTGTGATGTGTGAAAGGCACACGCGTCACAAAAGCAAACAGTCACGTGCCTGATGTCATTACTAAAAAACCATCACACGTTATATGATAGGTAACAAACAAATGGAGCACGGCTTTAGAGATTGTGATCTTCAAATCCCTTGAAAGGTCTTAGAGAACACAATAAAGAAATTCAGACTGTGCGCTTCACTTGGGAAATTTTCATTCAAGCCACACATGCAGACCACTGCTAACGACTGCTCTAATGACCGGTGTGACACGAGAAGCCCATGTCTCAGATGGGAGCTGAGGTGAGGCTGGAAGAGGGGAAGGAGAGGAGGGGAGGGGAGGGAAGGGGGGAGGGCAAGGGAGGGAGGGAGGGAGGTGGGGGGGAGGGCCCTAGAGAGGGGAGGGGGCGCGGAGAGGTGGCAAAGATGAAGAGGAGGAGAGGAAGGCGGAGGGTGGCGGGACATACCCGATGTGCTTAAAGAACACAAGACCTTTTTACATTTCTTGGTATCCCAAGTCCATTGGCAGAGGATGTTACCTTTGATCCTCTTTGCCCCCAGCTAAAGCTGCTTGGAAAGATTCACATTTACATATTTCACAAGTCATATTCACAGTTTTTACCACACTTCGTCCACATGCTTAAAATACAGTCGAAGCATTTAAAAACAATTTTTTTTTATTTTAATTGCATTTCAGAGACAAGACAACATTTCACTCCCAACGCCTAATACTCTTTTTAAACCAAGCCCCTCCTACTGTGCTTTGTAAAAGCGTAAATGATTGGCTTACCTCGGACTCTTCCCTAGGAAAAAAAAAATCATTTCATATTTTTTAAACACAGCCACGCCCACCCTCTTGGAACCAGCCCCGTGTAGGTTTGGATCCAGACCTGCCTCTGTCAGATTAAGTGGGGGTTTTGGTTGTTGTTTGTTGGTTGGTTGCTTTTCTTCCCCCTCCCCCCCCCCCCCCCCCCCCCCCACCCCGGGTGAGCTGAGTGTGTGCAGAATATCGAACTTAATGTGTGTCGCCCCCGACGCCCCAGATACCTGAGTGTCTGGTTTTTCAACCGTAAAGGCGGGAGGGTTTGGCGAACGAATGAGAAGTGAGGAAACGCTTAGCGCAAAGGGAAAAAAGAGAGAAAGACACACAGAAAAAAGGTTATGGAGGCCGGCGAGAGGCGGCCCCCTCTCCCCCGCGCCAGGGGCCCAACTCATTCCCCGAGATGCCCCACCACCTTCTCCTCCGCATTCTTCGCGCCGCCCGCCGCAGAGCGCCAGCGCTCAGGTACCTCCAGAGTGTGTGCAAACACGGAAAGTTTTTGCCCGCGCCATGGCGCAAAACACAAGACAGCCCGTTCCCCAGTACAAGTACACGGTCGGCGGGTAATTTGGGGGTGCCAGCGATGGGAACTGGGGGACACTTGAGCATATCATGCACAGGCGGACACAATATGGACACCAACAGACACCAACGACAAGCTGTCTGCGTCCAAGCAGCAGGGCCAGGCGAGGCGGGGGCGCACCTTTCCCCAACG
>NW_024412463.1:8466375-8558863 GCF_014898765.1 Herpailurus yagouaroundi | reverse complement strand
GGGAGAGGGGACTTTTCGTCTCCCCGCAGCAGAGGCGGCGGCTGAGCCTCCTTCCATCTCGGCTGCTTCTCCCTCAACTGGGGGTCTCTCTCCCTCTGCTCGCTCTCTCTTAACTGGGGCTCCGGAGACCTCGATGGGCGGGCCGTCAAGCGCGATTGGGGGGCTGTCCATGTTGACGGGAGCGTCGTCGACCCCAACGGGGGCGCTGCCAATCTCGAGCGGGGGTCCGGAGATCTCCATCGGGGGGCTGTCGCCCGCGAAGTGTGGAGGAGAGCTGACAGCCTCTCGGGATGGGCTGCCGATGGCGCCGGGGACCCAGAGGGGGGGCTCGTTCGCGGCGGGAGCGAGGAGGACCGCACTCGGGACCGCGACTGCCGCGGGCTGGCCGATGCTGCCGCCGTCGATTTGTGGGATAGCTCGGGGGAGCCCGGGGGGTGGGCTGTCGTCCCCAGAGGCTGCTCCATCAAACTCAAATGGCATAGCCTCCTCAGGGGGAGGACTACAGTCTCCTCTGAAGCCTGTGGTTGCAGGCTTGAGGGCTCCGGGCTCCTGGGGAGGAGTGCTAAAGACCCCTGCACCTGGGCCTCCTGGAGCGAGGTCTGAGACCTGCAGGAGAGGCTGGCTGCAGCCTCCCTGTGCAGGCTGCTCAAACTCAAAGGGCATGGCTTCTTCAGGTGGAGGGCTGTAGCCTCCCAGGCCGGGTCTGGCATCATCGAAGGCTCCGGGCTCCATGACCGTTGGGCTGAAGACCTCAGGGCCTGCCTGGGCCCCAGTGGTGTCTCCGGGCTGCTCCAGGGTAGGCCAGAAGCCTCCTGGGCTGGGCTGCTCGACCTCGAAGGGCATGGCTTCCTCAGGAGGTGGGCTGTAGCCTCCGAGGGCTCTGGTTTCCTCGATGGCCTGGCCCAGGTCCTGGCAGTTGGGTCCGGAGACCTCGGGGGGTCCACAGGCCTCGCCTTCAATCTCGAGGGGGACGGGCTCGCTGTGAGGCGGTTCGGTCTCCATCTCTTCGGCTGCGCCAGGCCCAGGACTGGGGGCAGCTGCCCCTGGGGCCTCCAAAGGTGGTTGCTCGGGCTGTTCCCCGAGTTCAAGGGGGATATCGCGTTGTCCTGACATATTATTGCCGTCGAGGCAGTTGCGCACGCCCATAACACGGTGGCGGACTCTTAAAATAAACTTGGGGCCCCGTGAGACGGAGCACCCAGCCGAACTAGGGTGAAAAAAATATCTTCGAAAAAATTCAAAGTATCAGCTAGAAAGTTCTCCAACCTCACTTTCCAACCCTCTTGAGGTCTGGGGCCTGAGGGCCTCAAACCCAAGACCAAAGCGGAAGCAAGTCTATTGTTGCCGGTGCAGTTTTCGCTCCTTCCTGGCCACTTTTTATCCCCTCAGGCTGCCCCTCGGCGCCCCTCTTGGCCTGCCCTCGTCCCCTCCTCTCTCTCTCTTTCTCTCTCTCTCTCTCTTTCTGTCTCTCTGCTCCAGGCCAGCCCCGCCTGCTTGGATCTGAGGAGCGTGCCGATTCGGTCCGAAAATCGCTCGTAGTGCTCGCTCTCTGCCACCAGAGGACGCCGGCCCCGGTGCCAAGGCAGCTCCGGGAGCCGGATCCTGGCGCCGGCAGCCCCGGACTTTGGGTAAGGGGGCCGATGAGCGCAGGCCTCGCAGGGATGTTTTGGCTCCTTCCACTCCTCTCCCTGACTGATTTGGAGTCTTTCTCCTCTCTTATCCCCTGGCCAGAGAGAGAGAGAGCTCTCCTGCGTTGCGGGACACGTGACGCAAGACGTGGGCCCGGGCTGCTTGAGCGCAGGAGCTGAAAACCCTCCCTCCCAGACCCAAATGACTCTCCTCGGGGGAGGGGGGAACCGCAGGAGGGTTTCATCACCCCAGGATACCCCTGAACCCCTGAGCCGCAGCCCCCAGACCTGGGCAGCCTCCAATCTTGAGCTCCAAGTCCGGAGTACAAGGCTTTGGGCGCGTGGGAAGGGGGCGCGGGCGCGCGCGGGGATGCGACAGGTGGTCGTAAGCCCACCGGCAGAGCGGAGAGAGGCGAGGGGCGAGGGGCTGCCGCGTGTGCGCCCACAGTTCGTTTTTAAAACGCCTTAGGGTACTTTCCACCGCTTCTGCAGCGTTTGTTTGCCGGTTTGCCCAGGCTGGCTCCTGTAAAAACACTCAATGTCCCCCATTCCCATCACACTCTGGGGGTCCCTGCGGTAGTCTAGAGTGGCGCAGGCAGGGTTTTCCCCCCGATTATTTGGACGATGATGCAAGGGAATAAGAGGGTCTTGGGCGCGCACCACGGAGACCCTCTAAGCGGTAGTTGCCGCGGCACGGAACGGGGGCGGGGGTGGGCGCGGGACACACGCGGAGACCCCCATCCGGTGCAGGCCTCAGAGTTCCGGGGGTTCCTACTGTTCTGGGGAAGGGTTAGCGGGATTTGTGTTGGGACCTGCGGCTGGCTTAGCGTGGTCTCGGAGACTGGACAACCCTGTGCGCACAGAACCCAAAGATACACACTGTGCCGCGCCGGCAGCAGCGGCTGTGATGTGCCGCTCTCGGCCGCGGGCGCCGGCTGCAGGGTCGGTCGGTCCGCCGCCCCAGTTCCTCTCCAGCCCCTCGCCAGCCCCCCTCCGGCCCCTCTCCTTTCGCTATGGGTATCCCAGGGCAGTCGCTTTACTTTTCCACTGCTAGAGCCCCCAGAGGCGCGGCATTAAGCCCGGCCACAAGTGTAGCGGTCGCCTGGCTGCGCTCCTGTCGCCGAAGCTCGTGTGGGTTTGGAGCCGGCTGGGGTAAATACCCGCACCGGCGGGGTGGGCTTGGCGCGTGCACGTGCACTGCTCTGGGTCTAGGGTCTGAGGAAGGATTTGAGTCGCGGGGGCCGGGGGGCGGCGGGCGGGAATTGCTGCTTGCGGGTCACGTACGACCCGGGACGTGGGCATGAGGGCTGTCTCGCCAGCGGGTGACACGGACCTGCCAGCTACCTTTAGGTGCAAGGCAGCTGGGCATGAGGCAGGTGGTCGCCTGGCGTGCGGGCGGGGGAGAGATGGCAGGAAGAGTTTCACGAGGGGTGGGCGGCGGCGAGCGGGAACACCGCTTGGGTGGCTGTATCTACGAGCCGCGGGCGGGTGAACCACGCACGGTCCAATCTCGTTAAGTCCAACGCATCCCTCTTAGAACGATGGGACCACAGCCACGGCGCACCACTGTCCCGCATCCGCCACCCACGTGGCCGTGCTGCGGGAGAAAGCTGACCAAGTCGGACTCTGGGCAACGTGTGGGGCCCCCCAAAGGCGTGACAGGTCAGCTCCATGGGTCTACACACTTGGAAATGCCAACACTGAACTTTGGCTCAAACTTTGTCCAACTATCCCCGTGAGCGACGGCTCAACCCTCTGAGCATCCAACGGAATGGGCCAACTGGGTCGCGACCGTCCACTCACTCCCCTCCGACCCCAGTGCCGGGTCAGCCATTGGGCTGGGGTCACGCCAATCAAGGTTGCCTGGCGAATGAGCAGGGGGCGTCCGGCCGGAAACCGGATATGAATGGGAGGTCCAATAGGGGGCGCCGCGTTGGAACGCCCTGAGAGGTTGTGCTGCTGGGGTGGTTGGAAGCGGTTGGTGGGCGGGCGTATGGCGGCCAGGCCTGGGACGCCTCGAGGCCGGCTGGCGCCGTGGGGTCACTCTTCCTGATGCCACAAGTCACAAAGGCTGGAAGGGAAGGTTGGGGGCTGACAGGGGTCAACCCTAGGTCTCGCAGGTGGCGGTGGGCAAACCCTCCCGTCCGGGGGAACCGCTGCTGAGACCAGGCGAGAAGGAAGAAAATGTCCAGGGCCTGGAGGTAGAGGGCCAGGACCCTGAGGAGGGAGAGGGCTCACTGCCCCGATGCGGAGGAGCAGTCCCAGACGGAAAAGGAGTTGAGGCCCCAGGGATGCTGCGCCCTGCCGAAGTAGAAGGTCAGTAGACATTGGGGTTTGGAGCCCCAAAGGGACGGGTTGCCCTCGTTCCGGGCCTTGCTTCCCCAAAACACTGTTCATCAAGGAATGGGTACAGGGTCTCTTTGTTTGACATCCTCAGGGGCGTCTGGGACCCCCTTTGTTCAGCACTCTTTGGTGTCTTTGGTTCTTTGCCTGGGGAGCCCATACACTGAGGGGATAAAGGCCGGGTAGATACCAACACTCCATCCTAAAGGATAAGCAACATAAAAATGAGAGGAAAGACCTCTGCTGGTGGTGGTGGTGGTGGTGGTGGTGCGGGGACTCGAAAGTGGTGGTGGGGACAGTGGCGTTTCAAATGGGCCTCCGTGGATGGCTAGGGCCCTCCGCTCCCAATGGGGGGGGGAGGGGCGGGTGGAATGATAGGTGTGGGCCCACCAGGAGCAAAAGGGGGAAGCTGGGTAAAGAGGACAGGCCACAGCGCAGAGTCTTGGAGGCGCAGTGGGAGTAAAGAGGGACGAATGAGGTAAGATCTCTCTGAGGATACCAGGAAGTTTCAGGGCAAGCACTCTTGAGACTGTTCTGGTAGGAAATGGAGATGATGAATGTTAATTGCGCTGCAAGGGAGGCTTTGCGCTTAGTTTTAGTAGAGATGGAGGGAGTGTGGAGGATGGTCCCACCGGAGCGAACAAAGGACGCCGTGGCTGGCCTTGACCTTTAAGGTGGGGAGACCCACGTGCAGTGAAGGAAGCAGGAAGGCTGAATGAGGGGACTCAAGAGGGATCCCAAAGGGCCCTCGAGCATCTCCTGTGCTCCCAAGGCACAAAAGGTGGAGAAGCCAAAGTGTGGCGCCTGGACGGTGGGACACAGGTGACACAGGGAAGTGGGGAGGATCTTGGGGAGGGGTGGCATGGTGGCGGAGCCAATTTGGGTTTGGACTTGGCAGAGGTGAAGGAAGGATGGGAGTCGCAGTGGAGTTTTTCACGGCCTGTTAATTAAGAGCGTGGGCCTGAAGTTTCGAAGGAAGCGCGAGACCTCAAGTTCAAAGTGACAACCGTCCTTATAGGATATGGAATCAGTGGGTCAGATACCACCCTCAAGGGGAGGAATATATCTGGTGACAGAATCTGGAGCACTTAGCGCACTAGAGGAGAAGAAAAGCTGCCTCAGGAGAGAGCAGTGGGCTGGGAAGGACTGGCGGGGGTACACGGGAGGGGAGGATCTAAGAAGCGCCACGTACCTAGTCAGGATTGTGGTTTCTTAGCCTCTGTGCTGTAGACATCGGGGCCAGATCATTCTCTGCTGAGGACTGTCCTGGGCACTGTAGGGTGTTAGCAGCATCCCTGGCCTCTACCCACTAGATGCCAGTAGCAGCCCCTTAGTTGTAGCAACCAAAAATCTGTTAGATTTTGCCAAATGTCCTCTGGGAGGCAAAATATCGCCCCCGGATGAAACCACTGCTGTAGGCTGAGAAAGGACCCTCAGATTGGAGTAGGAATCATTGTAATTGAAAGGTAAATTAGGACCAGGGAGAAAACATTACGCTGTTTAACTGCGATGCTCCCTATTGTCTACTCTTACTATTTTTTTTTCTTCCGTAGGGACTGGCCACCAGAATCTGAAACCTCAAATCACTCACGCGAGGGGGTTCAAAGCTGAAAGCATCACAGATCAGCAGTGGGACTTGAGACGCCTCAGAAGCGCGTCCAGATGTTTGAGGAGCTGGCCAACGTGAACGGCAGCTGGCGGGCCTGGCCACGGGGACCTGAGGACCCCGCTATGGTAAGAGCTGGGGGCGATTAGCTGGTGGGTTGACTGGGGGCGGGTGGGGGGAGGTGCTCTCTGGTGAGCATACTCTAGACTGGTGAGTTTTCTGGCTCAAGACAGAAATGGGGCCTGGCCCTGGATGCAGATTGGCCAGTGACCGGTGGTAGTGGGTAGCCTAGGCCACACTGCCAATTCTGGATGGATTTCTATCAGAGAAAGGGGTCTGTATCTGGTAGGAATAAGCAGGAACAAGGAAGGAAGGTCAGTGAATGAGTTCACACCGATGACGAAGAGGAAGGCAAGATAGGCTAGTCACAGGGTGCCCGAGAGAAGGGGGTGCTGGGGTCAAGGGCAAAATCTGTGTGCCAGGGTCTGGGCCCTGTCCCCACAGGGAGCGAGCGGGAGCAAAGGCGTGCAGTGAGACGGGTGTATCCATCAGAGAAGGAAAGGGCGGGCTGTCAAGTCCAGGTGGAGGTCTGTGGGAAACCGCGTATCCTTAAAAAGATCCTTAAAACTGCTACTTAAAAAGAATATAGATTGTCTACACTCCACGAGTCAAGAGAGGAAACACTGCTTATGCTTCAGTTAACCCGCATTTCTGAGGAAAGTCCGCCCGTTCACCAAAAGGCACAGGTCCCTCAGGTAGGCTCGGCTCTTTGTAAGCGAGTAACCCCCAGCGGAAAGAAGGTATTTCTTCACTCTTGGCTCTCTGAACAGCACCGTCACCGTCTGTAGGGACATGGCCCCCTGCCTCGGTGACCCCGTGTGGCACCCTGGGCTTCCCAAACTCCCATCTTCCTGCTCTATTGACACCTGCACCAGCACACGTCACACTCCGCAAATGGCCGTTAGTACGCTCACATTCGGGGATTCTTACTCGTTGCCAAAAGCACAAGGCGCATCCAAAGTTTCAGTAGCTGCCTGTCAGCCTTCTCATTTCATCCCCGTATCCAAGAAAGAGAAAGCAAAGCAGGCAGACGAGGAGGTGGTCGAGAGGGAAAGGAGCAGAAACCAGGCAAAATGATCTTTTTTTTGGGCAGTGGTATTTCCTCCTAGCCTAGCGTTTGGGGTGGGGGCCGTCTGCAGAAGAGCACTCTGCAGACCACTCCCGTCATTGCTGTCTGTCCGTGGATTTCTTTGGAACGCAGAAAAGGAGAATCTTTTCACCAGCTGGGAGGAAACAGCCAAAGCCAAAAGGAGAGAGAACCCGGGCAAGAGGATTCCGGCACCTGTTCTGTTTTTCCACCTCCCGGTGACCAGTGTTTTTTGAGTGCGAGAAGACTTTGAAGCTGTTCGGTTAATCACCGTTCAGTTAAGGCCTGCCGTGCTCATCTCTCTCCGTTCTAGCATCTCCTCTGCCAGCCTCGGCCGGTGGAGGCAGCAGCCTCCTGTCTGCAGAAGGGTCTGCGTGACCAGGCTGTTTCAGGCAAATGCCAGCCGGAGAGAAAACGCCTCAGATGGAGGTCAGGGGCAGGTGCACGGCTGAGATGACAGATGGGCCGGAACCAGACTTAGGGAGACACTTGATCTGCTCAGATTAACAAACCCCGTGCTGCAGCCCCAGGGGCGGAGGGTCTCCTCCCAGGAGTTCAGACCCCTTCATTCAGCTCGCTAGCTAAACTCGGCAGCCCTCGACCTGGAAGGGTCACCCATTTCTGCTGCGGCCAGGCACATGGCCGTCCTCTGACGGCCTGTGCTAGCGCCGTGGGCCCGCACATTCTCGACAGTCGCTTGAACTGGGCCGTGGATTCCTTCTCCAGGCTAGCTGATGATGCAGCAGAGAATGTGGAGGGGAGAAAAGATGAACAGTGCCCCGGGAAGGGGACTAAGAAAGGGGTAAAAGTGGGGACTAGAAGGGCAAGAGGGAATCCCAGAAGATAAATCTGGCTTTAGCGGGAGCTCTGTTTAAAATTCCGGGAAATCATGGCGGAACTTCCAGGCACTCTGGGAGCATCTGGGCACCGTAACCTGCATTTCAGGGGAGTGGTGGGTCTCATGTTAACGCAGAGCCTCAATTTCCCAGGGTGCGTTCTCCTCTTGAACTCTAATGGAGACAGCAACGTAAGCCAGAGTATTCAGCAACCGGCTCTCGCCTGGGGGAGGAGAAACTTGTCTTCAGCTGGCCGCCGTCCTTGGCCAGTGTGAGACTCGGGGCCTCTCCCTGAACTGAGATCCAAGATTTAGGACTTGAGCTATAAAACGACATTTCCTAGGTTGTAAATCTTTCATTTTGGTTGAAGCCCCTGAGGCACGTGTACAAAAACTCCCCTGTACCTATGGAATTGAGACCGTAGAGACCCTCCAGGGAGAGGTGACCTTGAGGGTACCTAAGCTGCGAGCCCCAGGGTGGCCCTCCACCGCTATGCCTGGCTATTAAAAATGCTGTTCCTGACGCTGCCTCTGCTGCCACCAGAGTTTTGAAGACGGCCACGGAGTTGCCCCTGAATCTCCCCTTATTTGTGCGTGCTGGTCTTTATAGCTCTAACACGGACGGGCTTTGTGATTCCTGTCTCCAAATCTTCTCTTCTGTTCCTTCCCTACTGTTCGCGTCTCCCACTACCTTCCAGTTTTTTCCGTGATCCCCCAACACCTTCCTTTCCCTTTGTTGTGCGCAAACCTTCCCGCACGTTAACAGGCACCACTACCTTCTGTGCACGCTGACCACCACCCCCCCGCGCCCCGTTACTTTGCAGCGTGCCTACCCTAAAATAAGCTCATAGAATAAAAATAGGCCGTGTCCACATGCAAAGCCAGGAGAGCGGCCCCCCCAATTCTGCCTTGCAGTGGGGGCTCTGCTGGCAGGCGGGGGCTGTGGCGCCAGCTCCTCTTGGATCTTGGATGCCCTGCCTTTACTGGCTGAGCGTTGTCAACAGGTGACAGGGGCCCTGCACTGCAGACTCTTGGCCTTGGGAGAACGAAGTCACTAGGCTATTTATTCTGGCTTCTCTGCTATGTGAATCGACTGGGCACCAGCACCAGGATAGGTACCAGGGGTTCTGGGGGGGGGGGGGGTGGAGATGTGAGATTTTTTTAAAAAGGGAAAACCAAACATTAGTAAGATTTCTCTTATATGTAGCCTTGTAATGTGCAGCCAAAAAAAAAACCAAACAAACAAAAAAAAACACACCAAAACTGGGATGTTCAACCATTACTTTTTTTTTTTTTTTCTTTTTAACTCCATTTGCTCCGCTAGCCCGTGCATTTGCCATGGAGGAAAATTGGTTTAGGGGGAAGTGCAAAAAAAAAAAAAAAAAAAAAGCCATTACAAGGTCCTGCAGTATAGAAACAGATATACAGTACATTTCTATAACTATGGTATTAAAATTTCATGGGAGAGAAGCAATTAAGGAAAAAAGTCTGAAAAGGCTCTTGGGAGGGAAGGATAATAAAAACAAACTCAGGAGCTAAGGAAATGGGTTTATCCTAACTAGCTGCAGCCTCGGAGCTGCGTTGGCAGGTCTGGCCTAATCAGGACACTTACGAGTGACTGAATAATACATTCAAGCGCTCGTGGTCACTTGACACGAGTCATTGCTGTCAGACCGCTCTCTCCCAGAGCAGGTAGCATCATCTCCAGGCTGCAGTAACGCTGGCTTCAGGCCCCCTGCTCCCACTCGGAAAAGCTTGTTTTCACACAAGAAGATCGAAGATCGGGGAGAGCAGGTGAGGGGACCAAGCAGGCACAAGACAAACACTTAAAGATCTGCTCCGAAGGATGGCCATTTTTCCCCCTCAGGCTAGTGACAGGACCCAGTGGGATTCTGTATTCCCTAACTTGCCTCGTTAACCTTTTTTTTGCCACCCATTCAAAAACAGATCGGATAACATCAAAATGAGAACAACGCAAAACAGATTCCTTCACAACTGGTGCTTTTTATTTGGTCACCCTTGAACAACTTTTTTTTTTTTTTGGCTCTGTTAGCGTTAAAGTCACGGACGGAGTGAGACTGGGCAAGCCTGGGCTTTATTGGCCTGCACGCATTTGGAGCTGAAGGGGATACTGTGAACATCTCATTCAGTTCCTTCTATTGTCTGTGTGAGGAAACTGAGGCAGTGAGGTGCTGGGGCTGGCCCAGGCCTAGAGGTCCTTGGGGCTTACAGGTCCTGCTGTCCACTCGTGGGGCAGCAAGATTCAGGAAATGGTCATGAATGTCAAAACCCCGAAGGGAGGTCGAGGTGTCCCATCCCTCATTCTGGAACAGGGGGATTAAAGATATAATGTGAGAGCCTGATCCCTCTTGCTGGGCAATTTCTAAGAGCAGGGCAGCACTTGAGCCGGCGTCTCACCTCTGGAAGCTTAATTTGATTTTAGTAATTTGTTTTTTGTTGTTGTTACAGATACATGCTTTCCCCTACACCATGGTTTCTGCTCAGTTTCCTCTCAATAGCTTCCGTCTGCAGGAAGAGCGGCGATAACACAGGTAAATTAAGTAAACTCCATTCAGATTATTTAAAAAAAAAAAAAAAAGACCTCATTCTTACCCACATGGAAGTTTCAGCTTCCTCATGAAATCTTCCATCCCAGCTGCTAGAAGTGAGGGCTAAAGAGTGAAACGGCTGTAAGCAGTTCCAGGGGGCGAAAACCAGCTTCGAGTGCATTAAAGAAACATCCTCTTAAAACAATTCCAAACTTTACACTTCCCGGTTCTTGAATTCTGATAAACATAAACGAAAAGTTTTGTTTGCCAAACTTTCGAGGTCAACCTGGGCCAGATGGCTGGACAGCACACAGCATGTGAACACTGCTCTTAATTTTCCAACTCAGAAAGTTGAGTTTTAAGAGGACCTCTGTCCAAGAAAAAGCAAATTTCTATTAAGTAAATGATTCACGGAGCAAAGGAAAATCCTAATGCCAGAGCAGACCATCACATTTAAGTAGCTTTATTCTCCTCCTCCCCTCCCCCCCCCGAGAAATAACTACAACTGACTAGTAATTCACTTACGGGGTCAACTAGCAGGGGTTTTGTTTTGAGCGAATTTCCTCACCAGACACACCCCACCTAAACTGAAAGAGCCAAGTGAGCCCATTCAAATGCTAACCCCAGTTCTACTGGGTGAGACAAAGGGCCAATTTGGAGCCTAGTGAGTCGGGAATGCTTGGGAGAACTTGCCAGAAATGCCTCTGGGGAAAAGAAAAAGGTAGTGGAGCCCCAGTGTCTCAGGTGGTTAGAGGGTTTGAAGTGTCTGTAGGGCAAAATCTCTTCCTTGGGGGGGGGTCCAGGGCACTTCCTCGGGGGCGGGGCAGGGGGGGGGTCTGGCATATTTCTCAGCTGTTCTGGATCATCTCTGATGGCTGTTCCACCCTGACACAGGGCTGGAGGGGTGGAGGGTGGGGGAGGTTGGGAGAGGTGGAGGGTGGGGGAAGGGAGCTGAGTGGGGGAGGGGCGTGTGGGTGGGTCACAGGGTTTCACAACCGGAGGCACTTTATGAAAGAGGGCAGACTATCTGTGTGTTCCTAGACGGGGACTTACACCCCCCAATAATGAGCTTGATGTGTATTGCTGACAGTCAGGAAAGCAAGTGTCTCAACATCCAGGCTTTTGTTCAAAAACAGACCAAGACCGAGGTGAACGTTGTGGGCTTGGGCACTGAGGACTTCCTAAAAACCTCGTGTATTCTCCCTGCGACACGGCAACATGCTAATTCCTCCAATGAAAAACCTAGCTCTGCAGGCCGAGCGGACCCCCCCCCCCCACTACCCGGTCTTGGGAAGACAGCTCCCGCACGGAAAAGCACACCAAAACCAGCCAAGCAAACCCTGGCTTCTTGTGCAGATTCACCAAAGACGTCGTACTTGGTGAACGCAGGCTGCTAAGACGTTACCACAGGAAAAAAAATAACACGTAATGCCACAGAAAGGAGCCATATGCCCACTGGTGACCTGAAGTAGAAATTTCAACTTCGGAGAGCTCCATCTCACTTAGGCAATTTCACACTGGTAAGCCAAAGGCAGCGCGCGCCTGGCCCTGCTGCGCCACCTCGGCAGCCTCCCGACTTCTGACCCCTCCCCGCGGCCCAGGGAAGCCCCCTGCTACCAAACGGCCCTCTGGGTCCATACTAGTGAAGACACACAGGCATCCAGCAGCCAGCATAACTAAGTTCTGGGGCGCCGCGACGCCTTTCCCAGAGAAGAGACCTGGAAGGAGGACCAAGAAAAGTGTGTTCCTTCCGGCCTCATCCTTCCCCTAGGAGTTTAAGAACCCGACTGATCTTTTCCTTTCCAGCCTAAAAACGGTTCACTCCCCCCTCCCCCCAAATCATTCTCCGCAGACTAGCCCAAACCCGCGCAAAGCGAGACGCACGCGCGCACCAAGAAAACATCAATTTCCATACCGGGTGAGGTTCTGTAAAATACATTTCATTTGTCAGTCTTTTCCTCCAGGATTGGCAGGTAAGACACACTTTACGCACCGAAGATGACACACTTTACGCACCGAAGATCTGTTACCGGATTGCAGCCGTTTTTGTGCTCGGACACCAGGGCGGTTTCACCTCCAGGTTACGGATTCCAAACTTAGCTCCACCCGAGCCGAAAATGGCCGGTGCGCCGCCTCCCCTCCCCGAGGCTGCCGAAGCCGCCGCCGGCCCCTGCCCCCCTCTTGACCGATCCCCGAAGGACTTGCGTCGGATCGGATCCAACACCTTTCCCCGGCGCGGTAGTGCTGTGCTCTTTGGGGACGCATTGTAGGGTGCCCCGATGAAAGACGCGATCCCCTCTCCAGCCCCGTTCCTTGTGCCGCTTTACCTTTCCGCTCGGCACCGCCTCGCGGGCCTCTTAGCCCCTCTCTTCTGTCCCCAGGTCCGTGCGCAAACAGCCTCAGACCTCTCCAGCCAGGCTGCACCCGGCCCCGCCGCCAGATCAGCTGCGCCAAAAGGGTAGCGATGCCCCGACGTGACCAAGCCCGCGCCACTAACCCTGGTAGCCGGTAGGGGCACCCCCTAAGACTCCCGTACCTTCTCTGCCAGCCCTCCAAGTACGCGTGATTCGTGGGGAACCGCGGGCGGTCCGAGGAGGTCGGCTCTGGAGCGCGCGGGCAGGTGCGCACGCTCTTTGCAGCGGACTCCCGCCCCGTGAGCGCCCGGAGAGGGGTGGTGGCGGCCAGGACTAACGCACAGCACAGCCGCGGGGAGCACTGGCGCCGAGGTCCCGCGGCTCCAAGTTGGCAGCGCTGGGACCTGGGCTCCAGGCTCGGAGTGTCTTAAAGCGCCGCGCGCGACTTTTCCCGGCGCGGGCAGTCTCCGGAGTTCTCGCCCAATCCCGGTGTGATTACTTTTCGCACATTGCAACAGTGTCGCTACAGCGCGGCAGCTCTCGCACGGTGAAAGTTGGCGCGCGCACCTCCGAACCACGTTTCGGGCGCCTGCCAAGGCCAACCGGTTTGAGGCCAGTGTTTAAGAGGGGGGAAAAGAGCGCATGAAACAAGTGACTTACCCGTGCCTTTTCGGTGTGCAGCTGGAAACCTGGGGCGCGCCGGGGATTCTGGGCGCGCATCCTGGACACCGGCTCGGAGACCTCAGGCTGTCTCCAGCCCGGCGCCAGGAGCGCACCGTCGTGCAACAAGCCTTGGCCACCTGGGCGCCCCCGGCGCCGTCCCGGCGCCCAGGGGAGCCTTTCCCAGCCTGCCGGCGGCACCCCCACCCACCTCCCGGGCTGGCTAGCTGAGCCTGCTATCTTCCCACCTTCCTCCTAACCTGCCTCTCCTTCTCCCTCCTCTCCTCCCGCGGGCTCCCACACCGACCCCAGGCTTCCCCAGTTTAGCAGTGGGCAACTAACCTGAGTCAAAGAAAACAAGGAGAATCTGGACGGCGTCCTCCATTAGTGACGCCGGATGGGGATGGGTCCCCTTTTGGAAGGGGACTCCGGGGATGGGTCGCGGCGGGTGGGCTTCTTCGGCTTGCAGCGGCGCTGCTGCTTCTTCTCCTCCTCCTTTGGCTCCTCGGACTCCTCGGGGTCCCTCGGATCCTTGTCCTCGGGCTCGGGCTCCTCCCCCTGCCTGGGGTTCTGGGGCTCCTGAGTGCTGGGCTGCGCGCGACTCGGGGAGGCGTCGGGGCTCCGCAATCTCAGAGCGTGCAGACGCTCGGTGAGAGATTGGCCGAAGGTGGTGTGCTTGGGCACCACGGGGCCGCGCTCGTCCTCGGGCTCGGTCTCGGGCTCAGTGGCGGGGGCGGTCTCAGGCTCGGTCTCGAAGTCGGTCTCGGATTCGATTTCAGACTCGGTCTCGGTCTCGCTCTCGGATTCGTAGTCAAACTCTTCCTCGTACTCTAGGCACTCGGGGAGGGACAGCTCGAGGTCTGCCTCCTCGTGCTCGTGGTCAGATTCGGGGGGCTCGGGGAACACCTGGGCGCCGGAGCGGTGGTGGGCGTTAAGGAAGCTCCGGCGCTGCTGGGCGGCCGCGCGCTGCTGGGCGCGGGCGTTGGAGGTGGCAAGGGCGCGGAGGAGCGCGATGGAGCAGGAGAGCCAGAGGAGCGCGGTGGCTGCCCGGCGGCCGATAGGTGGGCACAGATCGTTGTAGTTGTGGCGAGCTCGGCGCCACTGCTGAGCCCGGGACCTACGATCCATTCTCTTAGGCGCACACCGAGAAGCCCACCCGCCCTCTGGCTCTGCAGAGAGCGGCTCCGATGCGCATCGGCTGCTGGAGCCGAAAAAGGTGCACCCCACGAGGTGAGAAGCTGGGTCCGGAGGTCCCAGCCCCACCTCGGTGTGAGGGGGGGGAAAAGGGAAGCACCTACCTTCCTGACCACTCAACTTTCTAAAGCTCCGCGCCTCCGCTCGCCTCTCTGAGCAAGAAGAAGGGATGGGAAAAGGGGGAAGAGAGGGTCTGTCTCCTCCCAGGCTCCTCTCTCTAAGTCTCCGACTCTGCGGTCTAAGACCCGGGAGAGGCGCCTCCGCTGGTCCTCTCGCCTGGGAGAGGAATGAGGAGACTGAGGCGGGGAGGGACGCGGCGGAGAGGTTCTGCAAAGTTGCGCGCCCGGACTTCAGCCGGGCATGTGCAGTAAGGAGGCGGGGGCGCCTCCCCGCGAGCTGCGCTGTGGCGCCGAGCCCGTGGCGCAGACCCTAGTGGGCCGGCAGGTGGCAGGAGGGAACCTTGTTTGGAAGGATTGGGGCGAAGCGAGGGGCGGGGTCCCTGGCGGGTGCCAAGGAGCAAAACGAGTGAGCGAGCTAGCCACAGGTTAGGGTGGGTATGGCTTCTCCGAGGGGTCCATACCCCTCCTCGGCTCCAGCATCCTCGGTAAAATAAAGCTTGAAAACCAGACCGCTAAGTTGCAGATACTCGGCGGAATGAAATGAGGGTCTATGCGTGGGTATTAATGATCCAGCCACAGGCGATTTCCAAGGGCTTAATAGTTTGAGGATGGTAACCTCAGGCAGTCATTAATCAGGAAACCACCTTTGGCGGATCTGTTACAGAGACTGTAATTAAGAGCGTTTGGGAAAAATACTCACCCCCCCCCCCCCCCCCCCGCCCAGTCTCAACTGGTTAATTACCCCATGGACAAACAAGCATCTTTCCAAGGAAGGGCCCCCACAGGCGGGGTGATGGGTTGCAAGTCCACAAACCCATCAGTGGACCGCCATGAGCTCTGGCTGAGATCGGGCACTGGAAGACAGACTTTAATTAGCTGGAACCACTAGTTAAGAGAAGTCGTTCCGAGCTGATATTCAGCAGGTCTAGTCAGTTCTCTGCCCCTGTGGGGCGCTGCAGGCTGGTCAGCTATCAAGCAGATCTCATGGGGTACCCCTTAAAGCTCTTTCGTTTCATACAGAGATAGGTTTTCAACAAAGCTAATTCATTCGGCGAATATTTATTGACTGCCTAGCATGCGCCAGGCTCTGCTCCAGGTGCTGGAGTTAAAAAAAAAAAAAAAAGAAAGAAAGAAAAACGAAAACTTACATCAATTAAGGAAAGGCTAGTTAGGACTAATCTGCTGGTAATCAGAACGTTAAACGACTCAGAATCCCTCCTTGCCCACCAATGCTTGATCCAGCTCGGGTTCTGCAGGAGAAAACTATTGGGTAATCAGAGTCTTGGGGCTGGGTGGTGGCTACCCACCCCAGACCCTGTTGAACCCCGAAGGCTAAAAGGTTGGAGGAAATGAATACATCTCTTTCTCAGCCCTGCAAAATCAAATGTGTCCTCCTGAAGGGGGATCCTTGGAGTTATTATATCTTTGCTCAGGAAAGGATGGTCCTCCGGAAGCTTTTGAGTTCCCTCTGTGATCCGACGGCTTCTTCTGGGTTGTGCACAATGGCTTCCCTGGTGAGGTGTGGACCACAGTGGTGTAATTCAGAGCCAAATCGTCTTCCTAGAGGCCCTGGATGTGTCAACAAAGTTGCTCTGCCTGGGACAGGTGGGGTTTTGCTGGTTTGTTTTGTTTTTGTCTTTGACTCAATATGGGGGAGCTTTGGAGAGGCATGACCTCTCATTAATTCTGGTTTCCCTTTTGAGCTTGTCTACCAGGCTTTCCCTCCTGGTGCTCCCTTCTTGGTGTCTAAAGAGTCCTGCCTGTCTCTACAGCGGTTAGGCGGCCTGGTGGAACTCAACCTCATATCGCCCGCACCGTGCCCGCATACAGCTGTCAAATCCAGGGTATAGACCTTAGCAAGATTCCAGCCACCGCTTGTGCCATGTTGAGGTTTTTTTGTTTGTTTCTGCATCTTGGCTGGGGACATTCTAGAATGTTCCTGACCTGGCTTCTTGGCTGTGTCTCTCTTGCATCTTGTGTTCTTCGAGTTAGTTTGTGGCATTCAAGTACTGATTGGTCTAATCAAGTGGCATTGATTTGGCAAACCCCATACAAGGACACGTGTCTGTAGTCTAGCTGTGCCCCACTCTCACACTCTGCAGAGAAACTGAAAGCGTTTTACTGTCACAAGTGCCTGGCTGCCACCATCATGTGGAAATTAGTGTGGGACGCCGGACGGGCTGTTTGGAGCCGCCCAGCTCAAATCCTTCTCGCTCGGCCCCCGGTGAGGAGGGACGGCTCTAAAGGTTTTACTCACGTTGACCCACCTGCTTTATTCGTTTCAATTAGCGCAGCCTCCCTGACGGCGTAAGGAACATAAAGACATCGTTCAAGTGGTTTTTCAAGGCACACTGGGGAAAAAAAAAAAAATCAGGAATATGTGGGTGCTGGTGAATGCCCTTTCAATGGAGACGAATGCCAGCTGTCAGCAACGAGGTGGATTATGATTCTTTAGGGTTCATAAGAAAGTACTCCGTTTTTCAGAAGGAGTGCTCTATGCCTGTAATGGAGATGGCAGCCGCGAGCTGATCCACTAATACAGATACACGGAGATTGCCTGCGTTATTAACAAATGTGCGTTACATAATACGTATTTTTGGACTGGAGTCTGCATTAGTAATGCACTTTCTTTGCAAGATGCATTTTAATCAGCAAATGAACATTGAACAAAACACTGCATTTTAGAGCCCCAGTCCTGTACGGTTACAAATACATTTCGGTACGCATTCCGCACGGGCTCCTGGAGCAGCAGGACCGCACTGAAATACTGTTCCATCTCGCGCTTAGGGCCGAGGTCGAGCAAATGGATCTGGGCAGAAAATGCTGTTTAAAATGCATTACGTGCATGACTTTAAAAAGTGCTTGCTGCAGAGTGAATTTCAAAAAGGAGCAAGCCAGTGATGAACGACCTCGTGTTGTTAGCAGGCTAAGGAGCGAGGGGCTCTGTCTGTCTGCCGGTAAATAAAGTGTGGTCATATGTCACCTTCGCGCTCTGCCGGAGGGAGGCTCCTCAACCTGTCGGACAGGAAAGCGCGGTTCCCAGCCCATCAGAGCATCATACAATAAGGTTCTGATTGGGATGAATTGCGGAGAACATTGTCTTCAGCCCCTTAAAGGATTGTCCTGTGGAACGGGCACTGAGATGTATTTTATGTGGCTCCAGAGGGCAAAATTATAAGCTATGGGTAGTAGTTACAACAGGCAGATTTCAGCTCAACCCCAGGAAGAATATTCTAACAATTAGGGCCCTGAAATGGAACGGCTGTTAGGAAGCAGTTGGCTCTTTGTCAGAAGCGGTGTTAAATCAAAGGACAGATGAGCACATATTGGAGATGTTTTCCATGGGACTCATGAGCCGGGCAGAGTTGGAACTTGATGCGTGCCAAAGTTCTTTTCAACTCGGATTCTGATTCCATGAGAGGCATTTGGAGACCTTGGGAGAGGGGCTGGGGGCTCTACTGATGGACATGCCCTTCCGAGTCTGCTTCTATTTTAGAAGCATTTGAAAGTGCGTGCGGCTCAGTGACAGGAAGGAATGTTCGGGTGGCAGTTTCGGGACATGAGCAAACAGGTGTATGCGATGGAAGCGGCTGTCCGCTGTGCACAGCTTTCATAGCCGGGTCCGGGCTCTGAGGCGCTTGGCTCCACAACTCACTTGTGGAGCAAAGAAATGAGTGAAGTCTATTAACTGTACTCCTCCTCTGCCTCCCAGAGCCGTCCCGGAAATTAGGAATGAAATTGACTCTTCAGCCATGAGGAGTTGAGTCACTTCCGTGAGCGGGATGCTGTCGCAGGCACCGGGGGGGGGGGGGGCGGGGGGACAGTAGTAATCGAGGATGAGCTGCGGTCTCACCCCCCCCGACATGCGTGCAGCGCGAGGTGCCCCCAAATTCTAAAAAGGGGGCTGCCAACAGGTGCCGAAATAACAAATCCTACACGAGGTACATAAGCTGCTGAGGGAAGAGGCTGAGGAAGTGTTTATGCGAGCAGAGGGGGGAGTTCATCTGGTGGGTTTCTGAAAAAGGTGGGTTTTTTTTTTTTTTTTTTTTTCCCCTCTCGTCTGACTTTGGAGATTTTCTTGTTTTTTAAGAAGCCGTGAGAGGCTTGCTCTCAGTCCATCTGTTCTGTGTGCCTACCGTGCACGAGCTGTCGCTCTGGGGGAGACCGAGATGGAGTACGGGGGTTCTCAAAAGGCTTGACAGGCTATTGTCACGGGTCCCCTAGACACCAACACAGCTTCCGAGATGAGACATGAGGTAAAAGATTGGTTCTGTTCTGCCAGGGGAGCGGGTATAGTCACGCTTGAACGTATTGTGTGGTTTTTTTTTTTGGTTTTTTTTTGTTGTTTTTTTTTTTTTGTTGTTGGACAACCGTTGGAAAGGACTGCTTGTCAAGATGGAGAGCTTTACAAACTTTCTTTTGGGTAGAAATGAATTCAGGGAGTTTAAAGTATCCCCCACCCCTGCCCCGTGGCAGTGAGCCGCAGAGGCTCAGGCCCGCTGAGAATCTGGTGCTGCCCCTCCCACCTGGCCCCCAAAGAGGTCTGGGTACAGTACAGAAGCATTTGGCTCAGGTCTCTGGGGCGCTGTTTTGCTGTGATTCAGACTGCAGTGGTATCGACGGGCTCTCACCAGTAGAAACTGTGACAGCCCCAAGCTCCTGATCTTGTGATTTGGGGGGAATGCCATCTGGAGCTTCAAGCAAATGATAACCTTCTTTCTGACCCGTCGGGCTCGTGCCCGGGCCATCGTCGGGGTTATGGCACCCTATGTATGTCCTTTGTGTTTACAGGGAGCCAGGATCAGAAGTGAACCCTGTTCCCATGTACAGAGCCGTTAGGAGGTGTCTTCCCAGAGTGGCCTTGCCGTCCCTTGGGTTTGTGCTCTACCAAGGTTCTCCCGCCAATCCAACACCCACCCACCAACCTCCCTGCCCACCCTCCTCCGCCACAGGAGCGATTTCTAGGCTCCTGATCCAACGGGAAGGGTCCGGAAGCTCCCTCATGGAGACAGAGCATAAGCTTGGGCCTGCAGGTTCTTGTTGGTCATGGTGCCTGCCTTGCCCTGCTTTGGCCCTAGCTCTCCGCTTCCATATGGTCCCTGGTTCGCACTCTGGACTCTGGCCATCTGCCTGGCCTTCGTCCCGTCGAAATCGGGTCGGGTTCTGCCCATCTGCCCACCCCCAACTGACACTGTAGCTCGTCTGGTTCTTTCCCACGGCTGGCTGACACCTCAGTGTCCCGAGTCGCCCGCAGTCCGGGTGGTTCTAGTCTCAGACGTGCCCCCTGCCCTGCACAGCAGGCCCGTCCTGTGGCTGGTGGGCTGCTGCTTGCAGAGGACTGGGCCACCCGGAACGTCCTCCGGTGCCTGGTTTCACCTGGCCACCCCACCTCTTCCTCCAGCCAGCAGCCCTGACACGGAGCCTCGACGTTGTTTTCTCCCGTCCGCCGAGACTCTGACTCACCCCTGCAGACTTGGTGGGGGAGTGAGCAAGCGAGCAGCGAGCCCAGAGGGGAGAAGCTCTTAGTTGGTGTCGTGGTTCAGGCTCACGCTCATAGAAGCCCTTTCCGCTCGAGCTCTTCAAAATATGATTAGACCAATTTTACACATCTAGTCACTGAGGCTCTGGCAGATTGGGACTGTTTCTCTACGTGCGAAGTGAAGTGGGGAATTGAGGCAATTATCTTCAGGCAAATGGCTCTGGGCTCTGTAATCAGGCCGTCCTGGTAACGGGGGGAATCAGCCTCATTCACTGTAGCGCTGCTTTGAGTTCAAGAGGATTCGAGGCATTGTTTGTTGTTTGAGCCGGGCTTTGTTTCTCCAAAAGGCGGTCGGTCGGTCGGTCTGGTGAAGATGCATCCGGCCCGCACAGGTGTCGGGGTGTGTGGCTCCCTTTGGTTTTGCGGGGCGCTGTGGCCCAGGCGGACGTGGGGGAGAGTGATGCGGCGCTGCATGCAATCAACAGCGCCCACCTCCGCTTCCGGTGGGGGCGGCCCTGGGTTCGCCTTGTCTTTTCTCCCCGGCCCTTCCCTCCTCCCGAGACGCGCGGCCCCGGCGATCTCCAGGCCCGTCCCCGTGCGGGGACCGTACAGATTCCAGCGGGGCCCACGGTTGGGACACCACGCCGCACGTGCTAAAGGCAATGTCCTGAAACTCGGGAGAATAACACAGCAGAAGTGAGCAAAATCAGAAATGAAAACTCCTAGCCCGGCCGTGGCTTCTCCCCCTTCCACTCATGGTTTTGGCTGCACAGCATTGTCCGTTGGGAGTTTTTCCCTTTGCTGGTCTAGACGCGGCCTCACGGCCAGCCGTCTCTTCCCTCACGGAACGAGAGAGAGAAGACTCGTGTTTTTCCAACGCGCAGGGGTCTCTTTTGCTTCGAGGCCAGTGCAGCCTTCAATCCCGATTGCCCTTGAGAACAGTCCTTGTCATTAGGAAGCTAACCGGCAGGGAACCCGGGCCGCGTGGGGCCTGCTGGGTGACACGGGGCGCAGGGCCCTGGCCAGGGAGCCCGGCCGGAAGATCCGTGTCCGTCCGCCTCTCGCATCTCCCTCACCCACACTCGTGCTTAGAGTCCGACAAGAGGATGTCATTAATAAACACGCCAGCAAGGAGACAGTGGGGCTTGAGATGGCCGTGGGAAAACACAGAGGAAGCAGAAAGGTGTTTTGTTTTTCTTTTTTCCGATTGTCGGAAACCTTCATCTTTGTCGCTTTGAAATTTCCTGATGTTGCTCAATTAGTTAAACCTAAAACTTCCTGTCCACACTTGAGATAAGAGGGTTTTGAAAAACATCCAGCCAGACTATTGTGGCATAATGTGGCTTGTGTATTTTTTTTTTTTTTAAGCTGATAGCTAGTTTATTCCTGCTCCGTTTGTTAGATCGTAACATCTTTCCCCAGTGTTTTGCTGTGATTGGTTTACAGCCTTAATGATCATCGTTTTATACTGTGTTTTAAGATCTGCTGGGGCAAATGCCTTCTTACGGCATACTATCTCAGAACCCTCTGATCGTTTTGCCCATTTATTTTCCTCTAGAATTTAAGAACCATTTTTATCAAGTTCTGTAATGACCTTGGTGATATTTTGACTGGAATTGCATTCAGTCTATAAATTAAGTTGGGGAAGACTGTCATCTTTTCTGCATTTAGCCTTAGGCCCCAGTATGACCTCACTCTTCATTTACTTGAGTTTCTGTCTCTCTCATTAAGGATTTGTGTTTTCTTGACGTGATTCTGGTACATCACATGTAGAGTCTGAGATGTGAAAATATATCCTGTATCTCCCAAGCATTTGCTACTTGTGTTGCCATTGTGAAAGGGTTCTCTTTTTTTATTATATTTTCGGGCTGTTTATTATGTGTTTATAGGGACAGTATTGATTTGGGGGCGTTTTTCTCAGATTCGGCGACTTTTAGAATTGGTTGGTTTATGAGGCAGCCAGCAGCCTGCTCAAGCAAACCCTCAGTGAAGGGTGCAGAGGATTTTGTCGAAGGGATTCCTGCGTGAGGGAGAGAGGTGAAGTCAGTGATCCTTCCTTCCTTCCTTCCTTCCTTCCTTCCTTCCTTCCTTCCTTCCAAGATTTTAAGGAATCTCTACACCCAAAGTGGGGCTTGAACTCCCACCCCAAGATCAAGAATCCCACGCTTCCTGACTGAGCCAGCCAGGGCCCCCCCCCCCCAGACTGTTCTTGATAATGGAATCTGCATAAGCTTCCTTCCTCTTAGTATTTCACTGTCCTCTCTTCTTGAATCACAATAGATAGTAATTTGAGTTTTTTGTTTTAAGATTTTTGAGAGTTTTTTAGGTTTTCTCAAAATGTTTTCATTTCATTTTTTTTAAACGATTTTACTGAACATTAAAAAAAAATAAGTTGGCAACCCCAGGTTGGCAGCTCACATTTCTTTGAAATTTTAGCATTGTCTGAAATCTCTAAATCAGGAACTTCCAGCCCATGTCCTCTTGGACTGTATAGTTTATAATATTTGGTCATTCTGGGCTTTTTTTTTTTTTAAAAGGTCTTTTAAAACGTGTATTATTTTTGAGAGAGAGAGGGAGGGAGGGAGGGAGGGGCAGGCTCCCGAAGCAGGCTCCAGGCTCTGAGCTGTCAGCACAGAGCCCGATGCGGGGCTCGAAGCCAGGAACCGCGAGATCATGACCTGAGCCAAAGTCAGGCGCTCAACCGACTGAGCCACCCAGGCGCCCCTGGGCTTCTGTTTTTATTTAAAAATAAATTTGGTGTATTCTTCTGATTAGTCATGTCATTTCGTCAGGTTGATGTTTTAGGTCTTCTCACCCTCCCTAGTGCCTCTCCGTGCTCTCTGATGGCAGAGTAGAGTCCTTACTCCTTTACTAAAGAGGGGACGGGATGGGGACATCCTCATGGTGTTTCTTTTTTTAAAGGGGTTTTCTCTCAGTGTCCTTTCTTTGACAGTATTTAGGTGACTTTTAAGAGGAAACAAGGTGGCATCTCCTGAGAGGGCCCCAACAGAGAGGCGGAGAGGGGTAAGAGGTGAGAAACCAGACTGGGGACCAGATGGCCCTGGATGTGCGTCTTGTACCCCTTTGCTTCATAGCTGACCAGTGGCATTAACCTGTCTGGCTTTCTGTCTCCTCAATTGCAAAAATGGCCTTTTAAAGGTCCCCAAACCCCTGCCTTCCAGGGTTACAGAGAGGATCAATGAGGAAAGAGAGAGAGAGTGCCTAGCAGTGGTCTGTAACGAGCAGAGTCCGAACCAGTCATTTGACTGGTGGCAGCTGTCACTGACGGTGGTGGCCGGGATGATGGTGGTGGTAAAGGTGGTGGCAAAGGCCAGTAGGCAGGAGAGCGATGGTAAAGATGGGAAGGAGCCCAGTGAGAAAGCACCTGCTGGAAAGTTGGAGAGGCCAGTCACATCGGGTTTAGTCCGTATACGTTTCCAGTTCCCCTGTGGTGGCTTCTGTACCTGGTTTGAGGTCCAGAAAGGCACCGAGGACCCGCTACGGACGCGCTGGGCACCAGGAATATGCTGGTGAGCTGGATCAGACTCGTTCTCTCCACGTGGTGCATTCAGTGGGGGATCTGGAAATAATGAATCATCATATTAAGGAGAGTGTTGTTGCAGCCCAAGCTAAGGGCACTGGAAAAGAAACGTGTTTTCTTTTTTCAGAGTGTACGGGAGAGGAAGCTGTCCTAGATTTGGGCATGTCAGGGAATACTTCCCTGAGAAAATGATATGTGCACACTTGAGCCGTGAACTGAAGGATGAGCATGTGGCGGCGGGGGGGGGGGGGGGTGCAGTTCCAGGGCAGGAATAGCGTGTCCGCGGGCCCTCTGCTGGGAGGGACCGAACGCGTGAGGGGAACCTACAGAAGGTCAGCGCGAACACGGGGTACAGAGTGAAGTGAGTCTGGGGGGTGGAGGGGGGCCGCCATGTCGGGCCTCTGGCCCGCCAGGACGACGTGTAGTCTTGTGTGTTGAACGCCCTTAGGATGGTGGGAAACCCTTGTCCTGATGGCTGGGAGGCGCCACAGTCAAGCCGTCTGTTTCAAAAAACTCTCTGGCCATGGGCTCGGGGGCTGGAATTTGAAGGAAGCTAGAGATGATGGGAGTAGTTGGGTCTACGGAAGGTCGATGGTTCTATAAATGCATAAAACGAGTGGTAGTGAGAGTGGCCTTGAGAGTCACTTGGGAAGTTGACTAGCAAGGCTTGGCAGCCGCACGGATTCAGGGAGTCCGCTGTGTGAGGAAGGATGCCTGGCCAGAAACAGAGGGAGGCCCGTGCCTTTCGCTGAAGGGGCAGGGGTGGGGAGCGGGGTGAGTTCTCTCCCTGCCTCGTTGAGTTAGAAGTGCGCCTCACGACCTGTGAGGAGGAATCCACCAGGCAGAAGGATGGGGCGGGTCTAGGGCCCGGGGGAGGCGCTGGAGTGGGAGCGGAGGAGTCTAGTGGGAAGGGCAGTTGAGTTTCCAGCCAGAGTCGTTGTGGATAGAAGCTGTCCGGTGCTGCGAGGGACTGGAGATCGAGTCGTAGCCCCTTGGTCGTTCAGGTGAGGAAACGGAGGCTCGGAGAAGGCGGCCCTGCTGGTTTGTGGCAGAAGCCCTCCTAGACTGGATTCTTCACCGTCCTGCTTCGGTCCCCGTGCGGCACACCGAGTGGAGTATCTTCACGTAGACGCGGAACGTGAACCGAGGGCTCGCATGTCCACCCCCTCGATAGCAGATCTATTTTTTGTTAGCATCCAAACGGACAGCTCACAGCTTCGCCTTCTCCTCCTGATCACTTTAGAACTGACATTCGGCCGGCTCCTTATTAAAGAAGGAGCAAAGCAAGAGCTGGCTGGGAGTGGCTTCAAAGCTCGAACTAGAACTGTACCATGCCCTTAATTCTCAAGCCTGGCAAGGCCCACACGGCAGCCGGGAAGGACTCGGCAAGGCTAAAGCTAAGATCATTTGGCGACACTCTTTTCCTGCTGCTTATTCAAAAATGCGGCCAAGTCCCAGAGCACCGGTTATTACTTAAAGCTGGTCCCCAGAATATGGGGATTACGTACAAGAAAGGCACATCCGTCGTTCTCAGGACCCTTTTTCAAGATGCCTCCTCGGTGACACCGGTGAGGTGTCAGCAGCTTCTCCTGGCTGTTACTTTAAAAAAAAAAAAAATGCAGTGTTCAATTACACGTGGAGCGTGTGGGTTCGGCGTATCATAAATAAGTTAATAATACAGACTGGGGCTAGGCCAGCGTCGGCTTTAATGGCCCCCACCAGCCATGGTCTCCATACTCCACCTCTCAAATTCCCCCAAGGCTACCAGCTTCACGTAGAAAAATGCCTTGTTGCAAAAGACCCAAGTCGCGTCTCTGTCACTTGGCAGAGTCAGCTTGGAGGCCCTTGGTTGGTTCACCCAGGATCTCCCTTGTTCTTTCCAGTCGTCACCCTGTCATCTCTGGTCCCGGTAGGAGACCGTTGACGGTCACTTCCCAATTGATGTCCACTTTGGCTTATTTCCACTCGGTCCCCTGTCCTGGCACATTCTTCTGCGCACACGTTTACAGGGGTTTCTCTAGGGTCAATCTTAAGCGGTAGGACTGGTAGGTCACAGGTACACACGGAGCTTTGACTCAGTTTTCCCTTTAGTACAAGACTGCCAGTCTGTCCCCACCAGCAGTGTGTGTCTGTCCTCACACCACCCAGTTGCTCTGGCCAAGAGAGCAGTGACACCAGGTCTGTGGCCAGACCCCCTCCAATTTGGAGCCAGATCCTGGGCCGTTTTCCTGAGGGCCATGACCTTGGCGGTTGAACTTCAGTGAGATAGATTTCCCAGACCTGCCACCAAGGGAGGTGGGGGGAGACCTCACCGAGGGAAACGAGGCGAGAGGCGGCCGAACAGGCTCTGCGCCCAGTTTCTTCGGGTTCTTACGAAGGGGACGGAGTTCTCTGAGACACAGCATCGACACACCGCTCTTGCCGGTGTCCCCTCGGGAACTCTAAGCAGTGCTCTGATCACGTGATCGTTTTGAACCTGCTTGGTAGGCGTCCTCCCCGGATCCCTGATCTAGACAGTGTAGATTGGGAATGACCACGATTGAAAGAATGCTCTCCAGCCAGCCTTTGAGATCGAGGACCCTGTCCCCCGCCCTCCTTCCTGCCCGGCTCATTGCCGGCATAGACGAGGTAGTCACAGCGCATAACCAGACTTCCCTTATGATTTGTCATCCAACACGGACATTTTTGAGTGTGAAAAGCCGCGGTAACTGGAGGGGGTGCTGGGGTGACAGGGGTTAACCAGGGCTTTCCTGAAAACCGAGTTGTAGGGGCGTCCTAGCTTTTCTGAATAGTGATATTAGTATTGTTATTGATATGATAACATTGTTACATATATACGTAAAATTAATGACATTAACATTGATGTTACTTTTAGCATGTTTAAAAGAGTAACTTCCCGTCTCCAACTAGTTTTATTTTTTAAAAAAAATTTTTTTTTCAACGTTTATTTATTTTTGGGACAGAGAGAGACAGAGCATGAACGGGGGAGGAGCAGAGAGAGAGGGAGACACAGAATCGGAAACAGGCTCCAGGCTCCGAGCCATCAATCAGCCCAGAGCCTGACGCGGGGCTCGAACTCACGGACCGCGAGATGGTGACCTGGCTGAAGTCGGACGCTTAACCGACTGCGCCACCCAGGCGCCCCTCCAACTAGTTTTGAAATAGGCTTCTCTCCGAAGAGAGAGAGGTCTGCCGTGAGAGCCCCTGTTAGTTAAACTGGTTGAACTCTCTGCATGAACAGGGAAATTTGCCCAACTGTGTTTCCGAAGTCATGGCGGAAACGCAAGGAAAACTGGAACTTTCTCTGAGACCTTTCCTGGGGGTTTCTGACCGGAGAGCCGAGGGAAGTGACCACACGGTTGTTGGGGGCTTGGTTCGGCATCAGCGGCCAGGACTCTGGGCCCCTCCTCCCCGCTCCCCTCCCCCCCTCCCCAACCCACGCGCTCCATGCGCAGGGCCCAGTGTACCCTCTCTAGCAGGGCCATTGGAAGTGCCCAACACGTGGCTTGCCTGGAACAGAGAAGGTGGGAGGTGGCCTGGAGTGTGGAGGGAGTGGCCATTTTTAGGCAGAGAATGTAGGCAAAAACTTTCTGAGTTCAACAGTACTATAGAACTTAGAAAAAAATCTATAGACCTTTAGAAGTATTGAGATTCTTGCTCAAACTTCAGTTGATTCCATACCAGCTAGATGCTTTTTGCCTTATTCCCATTCTATAGCTACGCTTCACGGTGTTCTTTAAATCAACCTGCTGTATTTATGTAAATGAATTTAGTTTTAAAGGAAAATTATTCCAATATCACTTGGCTCCTGGCTAAGAATTTTTTAAACGCGCAAGGAGATAAATGCATAGCTCTTAAAATGGACAGCGTTGGCTCTTGGCCCCTTGGAATCCCCTCGGCACCGCCTTCGTCCGGGGCGGCCCTGTCTTCCCCGCAGCACGCGGTGAGGGGCTGAGTCCATTCATCCACCGGGGAGAATCCCCGACTGGACCCTGGCGAAGATAGCATGACAGGTGGACTTCCTGTCTTGTGTGGCGTATTCTTGCCAACAGACATTTACCATCGAGGGGGACGGAGGAGATTTCGACCCTGGTACCTAGGAAGGCAACTCCTGGCTGAGGAGGTGGTGGGAAGGAAGAATTCTGCTTCCAACCCGCTGAAGCCTGTTGAGCTCCGACGGGACTGAATTGCTTGGGGCATATTTTCTTTCCATGACATTTGCCTTCTAATAATAAATCGACAGATGTAGCAGATGTAGTTGTCTTGATCTGCCTTTACCATGACATTTGCCGTCACCTCACGTGTTTTTGTTTGCAGACGCAGCCAAGAAGCAGGCTTATCGGTGAGGCTTTAACCCATGCCCTTGGCCTCCGCAGAGCTCTGTCCCAAACAACGGGAGCGCGAGCCCAGGCCCCTTCCACTTCCTGCCGACGTGCCTCGCAGGGGCCCACCCACTCCCCCGCTTTGTGCTGAGGCCTTTTCTCTCACGAGGGGCTTTTCCGGGGATTTGGGACCGCGGGGCGGGGGGGCGGTGGCTCTTTTCTCCCATCATGTGCTTGGTTCTTGAGTGGATGCCAGGAAATGCCAGAAAAGAGCCTGTGCCTAAAAGTACAGATCCAGAAGTGGGGTAGGATACGCTTTTCAGACAGGTCAGAGGCAAAAGCAAAACTAGGCTAATACGTACACGATAAAAGGAACACGTTCGAGGCACGCGTGTGATACACCGGAGATTTGTGGCTCCGCTCCTTTGGCACAGAAGGTGGGCGAGGGCGGGGGAGAAAGGCCGTCCAGTGGATGCGGTTCCCGGCTGCGTCTTGCTTGGGTTGGCTCATTGTGTGTTTGTAAGTCCTAAATTTAAAAAGTATGTGTTGAGACGGTCTCCATGGGTCAATGGAATGGGACAGTTGAAATGAATCCAGGGCATGCGGGGAGGGGACCCGTTGTCTCCCGGCCGAGGACGTGGTTTTCGGGCCAGGCTGTGACCGGCCGGCGCACCGGGGCTCCGCTCCCCGCCCGCCCTTTCTTTCATACCAAGTGAGAAGTGTTCCTGGCACGTGCTAGGTTCTCAGCAGTTTGTTGCGGTTTTTTCCACACATGTGTTGTGAATATGTGTTGGGTATTTTTGAACGTCGCATTCAAATTTTGTTGCGTTTTGGTGGACTCTTTTCTCACGTGCGTACTTTTAAACTTGTCAGCCTGTCGTTACGGAGGTTTCCAAGCGTGCGCAGGTGGAGGTGAGACCCCGGGGCCCCGCACGGCTGCGGTAGCCTGTCAGCGACTGCTGCCTCCTTCACCCCTCCGTTGTCTTTGGGTGTCTTTTTAAGGCCTGGTCCGGAAATCCTACCGTTGCACCAGCTCTTTCTGGACTCTTCTGGGGTCTGGAAGCCAGTGTTTTCCCCACAAGGAGAGCAAGTCAGGTAGCTGAGCCTGCTCCCCGCCCCCCCCCCCAACCCCCGAGGCACTCCATCCCTGCACGGATCTAGGGCACCCTCGCGAGGGGAGGAGACGCCAACCCCTGGAGCCCCAGGAACCTCCTGGAGCCACCGCCCCTCTCCTGGGTCCCCCGGTAGAGGCCCCCACATTGGTCGCTGGACACTTTTCCGATTCCCAAAGTAGCGCAGACCCATTTTTGGTGACCAGGCAAATCCCGGCTCTGCTCTTTCTAAAAGAATGCACATTTGGAACATACAGAGCCCAAATCAGTGTGATGTCAGTTGTCACTGTCCGTGTGGAAAGATTTTGCCACGGCCAGCTGCCGGGCCTCTTCGCGCTGTATTAATAGCAGGGCCGTGGGGCCCGATGGGGTCGGAAGCCAGGGAGAGGGGAGGGACAGCTGTGGCGGACATCACACCATGCTCCAGGCATGTGCTCCCGTGTCACGGGCACACAGATGGCCCACACCTTGCCCTGCCGCTCAAAGCCCCCCCAGGCCTGTGCCTGTCTTCTCCTTGTAGGGTCAGGAATGGGCTCCGGCGGACGGTGCACTTGACAGAGGAGCCAAATTAAGATGGGCACGATTGGAACAGAGGGTTCGGGTGGCCCCGTGTTGTTCTGGGTCAACTTACGCTTTTACTGGAAGCACAGGCATGTGCCGGCCGAACGAGGCGGTGGTATTTAAACAGCTGGGGGTATTGGGTTCTATATGCCAAGGCTGGACAGATATTTTTAAATGTCACAGGCCAAATGGAACCTCCGCTGGCACCGGCCAGAGGGGCGGGGGGATTTGGAGGACACCGCACCACCGTGGCTGGATATGGTCCGGAGAGCCGGGGGGAGGATTAGTGCCTGGGAAGAAGCCCAGCGCGTGAGGTTCAGCGACGACAGAGCGGGAGGGTCATTTGAGTAAGCCGTAGGCGCCTGGCGGGTGGGGTCAGGGGCAGGTTGACATGTGTGGAAACGCCAAGGACTCATCTGGAGCTGGGAGGTCAGCAGGGTGGAGCCCCGGAGCTCACAGGGGAACGGGCCGGGGAATCAACCCTGTGGTCAAGGTTCCTGGCTTTGGTGTCCTACAGAACTGAGCGCTGACCTCAGCACCCCAGTGCCCGCCCTACTCCCTTGGGGCAACTCATTGATCTGCCCGGGTGGCTTTCCCCCCGAGTCGGAGGGAAGGGACCAGGGCTCCTGGAGGATTAAGCTGGACGAGTTAGCTACCTGACGCTCAGGAGCAAGCCCCTAAATGGTGGCCGCTGTTGTTACTAGCAAACGCGAATCTGTGGAAAACCGCCACCGTGGAATGGCTTGGAAACCGCCCTCCAGGCCCATCCCACCCGGAGACATGTTGTGTTTCAACCGCACAGAGTATTGTCTTTGACGTCGGAGTTCTGGTAGCCGCCAATGTTTGGATATCGGGAGATGCTACCAAAACTTTTGGAGAGTTGACTTCTCCCGGCCTGTGGGAGCCTCGGGTCGGCCAGGACTCGTCCGCCGGCAGCCGTAACCGAGGGGCGGCTGCCCCCTGTCGGCGAGCTGCAGACCACGCCGGGCGCCACCTGGCCCCATCACTCACCTCTGAGCAGGGCCTGGCCTCTGTAGGCATTTGCACTTGCTGTCTCTGCAGTCAAGTGCAGCTATTATTATCTCAGAAGGGGCGAGGGCCATCAGAATTAGCCACTGACTTGCTGGCTGGGGCCTCCTTGACTTTGCCCTGACATTGGTCTTGGGAGACCTGGGCTCATGGAAGAGCACTGGGTGGCCCGGCCTGGGACGGGGGAAGCAAAGGAAGGGGCGGCGGGCTTTCACGAAGGCCCCTGCCAGGCCCCCGGAGGCAGCTCGCTGCCCGCTTTTCTCCCCGTGGCCCCTTAGTAACCTGAGCAGAAACACAACAGGGTCAGGGCAGTTACTGCGGCAATGCCAACGCCCTTGTGGCCCTGGGCCTCTTGGTCACGAGGATGGGGCTTGGGAAGGCTCGAGGGGGCCAGGGTGGGTCTGGAACCTGGATGTGGCTTCTTAGCGCCGGGAAGGAAGGCTAAGGTGGCGTTCGGTGGGGGTGGGGGAGGGGGAGTCTTGGGGCCCTCAAGTTCATCCCTGTTGCTGCACAGAATCTCTTGCTTGTCCTGTGCGGTTCAGACTCCCTCTTCCTTGTCCAGGCCCCTGGGAGGACCCCGTGGCACCAGTGACCCAGCTGGGCCTCCGGGGCCACCTGTATGAGGGCTTGGGGGACCCTCCTCTTCTGAGGAGTCTTCCCTGTGTACACACAGCCAGGCTCAGACTGGGAGAAGCCCTTCCTCCTGGTCTGTGTTCTCCTTCGCTGGACTTCCTCTTTCCCAGATGTTTGGGAAATACGCTGATTTCATCTTCACGGCGGTTTTACAGGGAACCTGGGGTTCAGGGAGGTCAAATAACTTGTGCAAGGCCATCCAGCCGGACAGTAGTGGAGCCTGGGTCTGAACTCCAGAGTCCACCTTCTAAACCACTGCCTTTGAATGCTGCTTGGGAGATATGGGGGTGCTCCAGGGAGGAGTCTGGGATGACGCTTGGGCTGAGGCAGGAGCCCTCCCTGGGGCCAGTTGGGGGTAGGCCCTGGGTCGCGGAGAGCGGGCCATGGGCTCCAGGGACAGAGGGACGCCAGCCCGGCTGCAGGAGTTGAGAGGGAGGCGAGCGGGGGTGGGTGAGGGCGTGTGGAGTGCCGAGGAGTCTGAGCCGTGGTCTGAATCCACATCTTCTGATGCTTTTTTCTGCTACCACATGGAAGAGGGGTTGGCAGAGGCAGAGGAGTGGCTGGGAGACCAGCTGGTCTCGAGGAGGCCCGGCTGGACCCGCCAGTGGTCACGATGAGTATGTTTGCGATGCATTTGGGAGGCTCGCGGCCCCGCCCTGTGGATGTGCCACAGGTCAAAGGTCACTCTAATTTGACCAGGGTCTGAGCTGGGTTAGCTGGGGCCTGCTTCCTGAGGTGGCCCAATCTGGGGAAGGCTTTCCCTCTGAGGCCTCTCTCTCTCTCTGGTTCCTTCCAGCCTGGAGCGGACATGGCCTCAGGGCAAGGCAGCCTTGGAGAGCCGATGGGTGTGGGTGGTAGAGGGGATGTCATGCTTAGGAAGACCAGCCACAGGCCGGACAGACACCAGTGTGTGTGTGGTGACCCGATTTCCAGCAGTGCCTTCCCTCTCACCAGCACTTCTGGAAGGAGCAGTAGGACCTGTTGATACGGTGTCATAGGAGTTTTCTGATTGTAACTTTCTGGCGGACAGTGAGCCTTGAGAGGTCTGTGCCTGAAGCCCCTCTTCAGGCCCATGATGAAAATGGGCAGCTGGATTGGGTGTGTGGGTGGCCCGTGCTCCCTGTGGGTGCACCGTGAAGGGGTCTTGTGGACACCCCTAGGTTCTCCTGCAGCCCCGCCCTTGTCCTCTCTTTGGGTGAGGGACGTTTCTGGGGGCTCAGGGGGTGGCACAAAGTGCCCCAGTCCCTCACCACTAGGTGGCGCAGCTGCAGTGATGATGTTGACGGGGCTTTTCGATGCCCCTTTCTCAGGAGAATCCCTGGGTAGGGGTTCCTGTGGTCCCCTTGGCCCTGGACGCTTCCAGGACCTGCTCTGGACCTGGCCGTGTGGTCTCGGGTAAGTGACGGCACCTGCGTGGCTTTCCGGAACGACAGTTGGGTCCGGAGATGATGGGTTTCCACCAGCGCAGTCATTTCGCGGTGCATGAGGCCCCAGGTCCAACCGCCTCATTCCCTCTGTTCCCCAGCCTCTGTCCCTGCTCTGCGGCGTCATCGGGACCGCCGTGGTCCTGTCTCCTTCCTAAAGGCTTCCGTGAGCTTGACTTCTTGCGGTCTGCTCTTACCGGCCAAGGCTCTGAAGTCAACTCTGAGCCGGCGATTGGCCCAAGGTCCCACCAGAAGGCCTTGGAGATCGTGACTCCCAGCCGATCTCGTTAAGCACCGGGTCTCTCTCATCAGAAGAGGGGCCACACTTCCAGAACCATTACTGCTTCTCTCAAGTCCACAACGGACAACAGTCCGAAGATGGCCCCTCAATAGGGGTTGCGCTGACGGCTGTTCTTTGGAAGAGCGACATCAAGCTGAAGAGCCACCCGAGTGTGGCCGTGGGGTGTCGTCGTGTGTGTGCACGCGTGTCTGTGCGTCTGGTTCGTTCGCCCTGTTAACCCTTCCTTGCCCCTCTTCTCATCCTTTCCGTCCCCAGCCTCTTTGCTCTCGGCTGTCCTCGGAGCCTCCAGCAGCCGTGTCCCCGCTAAAGCTCTGGCAGCACTGTGTGTCGATGCTCCTTGAAGCTTCAGCCTCTTCTTGATGGGAGTTTAACCTTTGCTCTGAAGCGAGGTTTTGCTAAGAGACACGGGTCTGTACAAACGAGGTGAGATCAGCCTTCGCCTCTTACCAGAACCGTTGTTCGGAAGGGTTTCTGTGCCTCATTGTCTGCAGATGTCACTTGGGAGTTGAGTCCTTTTGAGCTTTGAGGAACGGCCCAGCAAGGGGGCCCCTCCCAAACACCTTGCCCGAGCTTACTTTGGGTTCATCCCCGGGCTTCTTGAAGATTAATTCACGGTGGCGGCTCCCCGCACCCCCCCCCCCCCCCCGCAACAGCCACCTGAGCTGAGAGGACTTTTACCCTGTCGGGTTACCGCCGAGCTGTATCAGGTGAAAGCGGGAACCTCCAGACCATCTGTTGTTAAAGAAAAATTAATAACGGAACACGTATAGAGCAAACACTTTGTACTGCTGCATAATAAATGTGGAATGCAGTGACCTTGGTTGAGGTAGCCACGGGCTTGCTGCCCACTCCCTGCTCGTCTGGGGCGCCAGGCGGTTAGGTTTGTAGTCTTCTGCCCTTCTGCCCTCCCCCCACCCCCCCCCCCCCCGCCCAGGGAGGAGAACTCGGGAGCCCCAAGCCCCCGACAGGGCCCCTGTCCTGGCCACGCGGGGATGTCCTCTTCCAGCTCTGGCCACATTCAGAATTTTCTGTCTGCTCTGCGCCACGGCGAACATTCCAGGCGACACGTCCACTCCCGCTGGCGTTTCTCATCCGCCAGCGCCATCGGGCCAGAACCTCCGGAGGCTGTCGGCCCCAGAGGAGGACACGAGAGGGTGCAGGCCGAGGGCAGAAGGCAGGCGGCGCTCCCGCGGTCTCCCACGGCTGAGAAGGACCAGCCTCGTGCTCGGCTCAGGAGCCAGCTGACAGCCCCTTTCTGATTTGCAGCTTTTGTTCAGAACTGGGTGGGGGGCCCCCCCCCATCGTCGTAGCACTAGAGTTAGGCAGTCGTTCACAGACTCTTCTCCTGGGGCCCCATGCACAACAGCACCATGGCGCGTGGCTGCCACTCAAACCAAGGTAGCGACAGAACCTTCGGGGAGAAGCCTTCAGAAGATGAAATGTTGAGGCCGGCTGTCAGCGCGTGAGGCCACGACAGAGCTGTGATGAAGTTCTTTTCCGTGTTGCTCGGAGCCTGCCACCAAGGCCCCGGCAAACCCACGTTCGAAGGCCGTTGCTTCAAAGTAAACAGCGCTGCCTTTGAACCGGGAAGGGAAGCCGGCTGGAAGGCAGGTCCCCGTGTGCGTGTTTGAATGGGGTCCACGAGGAAAGGTGTCACGCGGGTCTTTGGCTTATGGGTTGCCTAAGCCCTTGGGGTGCAGAGAGGGGCCGCCAGGGTCCTGTGACATCTTTGTCCATCTGGGAGCACCCTAGGTTCCGACATGGGGCAGGGTCGGGAGGAGGGGCGACAGGAGCCCCCGGGGCCACGTCATGAAGTCAGGGAAGGGTGTGTGAGGCACAGCCCTGGGTGGGAGGTGATGATGCGGGTCCTTCCGGAGGGCCCCCCCCAATCCTGTTGTGCTCAATTCAGAGGGTTGGGTGGAGGCTTTCCTGAAAGGCTCGGAGGAGTGCTGCACCCACGGGCTGTGTGGTCAGGAGGCGAGACACGGGGAGCCACACAAGGGAAAGCCCCCACCGTTGGGCTGTCCCCCCCCCCCCCCCCCCCCCCCACAGAGGCCCAACTCCACCGGCGGGTCCCCCACGTGGTGGCCAGAGGCCACTGACCGTGTTGTTGTTCTGCTCCAAGCCTCCGGTGGCTACTTGGAACACAACCCCGCTCTGAGCTTGGCCTTGACCACCTGCGTTTCCCCCACATGCCCCACATGCCGTTTGGCCCCAGCTGCCTGAGGACCCGGACCCGGGCCTGCTCCTCCTCTCCCTGGGGTTTGCCTCCCTCTCACCCTGGCTTCCCGCCTGCAGGGAGCACCCCCTGCCATCCAGCTGTCACTGGCATCACAGCCCCTGTTGTCTGTGTCCCTTTGCCAGTAATGTGTTTGCTCCCACCTCACAAGTCTGTGAGCTTGCAGGATGAGGGCTATAGCTGCCCTGAGGATTATTACGTTCTCCAGCTTGGTCTCCTCCCGCGGTATGCAGTAGGTGCCTAATCAACGTGTGAAACTGAAGGGCGCCCGGGGGGCCCAGTCGGTTAAGTGTCCAACTTCGGCTCAGGTCATGATCTCAGTTTGTGAGATCAGACCCCGCTTTGGGCTCAGCGCTGACAGCACAGAGCCTGCTTGGGATTCTCTCTCTCCCTCTCTCTCTCTCTGTCCCTGCCCTGCCGATGCTCTGTCTCTCTCTGTCTCAAAAATAAATAAACATTTTTTAAAAGATTATCAAAAAAGTAGATGTTTGAGACTGAGTAGGATGAACATCCTTCTCTGTGTCCGTTCTCCACAGAGCTCTGCTCTGCACCTGCTGGTGTCCTAGAGGCAGGCGCGGGGCTGTGGCTCACCTGCCTTCCTCAGTTTCCCTTGGTTGCTGCTGGGGGGCTTCTCGGGAAGCACGATGCCCTGCCTCCACCCAGGCCAAACCAGGTTCTCCCCCCCCCCCCCCCAATCGTCTCCCATTACAGTTTGCTCTTTGCCTCCATGGCATTTGCCAGAACGTGGAACTTAAAACTTATCCTCCTAATGCCTGGCTTCCCCGGCCGGCCGAACCCCAACGGGCAGGGCCTGTCTTTCTCACATACTTGGAACAGAGCAGGCATTTAGGTGATATAATTGCTGGCTGGACGGATGGATGGACAGGGCAGAAAGATGAAAAAGGCAACTGAAGAAGATCCCTGAGTGCAGAGTGGCTTCCTGACAGTTGAGGGGACACTCTGGGCGTGGGACAGGCATGGGAGTGAGAGGTGGCCCAGAGCGTGCTGGGAGTCAGATGCCTCCTTCCCGGTAGAGGAAGTGCGTTCTGGTGAACAGACCTCGTTGAGAAGCTGACACCCATCCCCATCACAGCAGAGCCGATGTGGAGTCCTCTGGGCTTGAGGACACCCGGGAGCCCAGCTCTGCAGGGAGGCGCGAGGTGTGCATCAGCGTGGAATGGGGGGTGGGTGTTCTAGTGACAGACTCGGCCCCTGGGCCGCTCTGCCCCCCACCCCCGGTTGTAACAGCCAGGCTTGGGTGGCCCCCGCCAGTGAGGTACCAGGCAGAGAAGGGGGCCTAGGCAAATGGGACGAGGAGGCCCAGGGCGTGGCGGGAGGCCCCCCCCCCCCCCGAGACTGGAGGGAGGGAGGGAGGGAGGGAAGGAAGAACGGGCCTTTGCCACCAGACAGCACGTGCCACAGGGAGGGCTCTAAGCCAGTGGCTTTGGAGACGGTCTGGGGGTGTGTGTACAGGGCGTCCTGGTCCAGCTCCGGCCCCCTCCCCTTCTGATTGTTCCCCTGCACCCAGACGGTGGCACAGCCAGCATCCTCCCCGCCCCCGCCCTGCCCACCCCAGTGCGGCTGCTCGGTATTCAAGGAGTAGCTCTGGATCAGTGTGCATCGTGGGCAAGTGCACATACACGGCTCCTTAGCTCTCTGTTCGGGGCCCTGGAAGCCCTAGGACAACAACTCCCCCAGCAGCAGGCGTGTCCCACCCTCAGACTTTGGTCTCTGACGCCTTTGTCCAGTAGAAGCAAGCAGGCTTCTTGTTAACGAGAGCTTGTTGCTGGGCCTGCTGAGGCAAGGGCTGCGGACGAGCCGGGGAGAGTGTCGCGGCAGGAAGGTGAGGAAGTGCTCCAAAACCAAAATGGCGGCACGGCAAAGGACACGGGAGCCCCCGGAAGTGCTCCCAGTCGCCCCGAGTGGCAGAGTCTGACTCACAAGCTAGCCCTGGATTATGATCCCGGTGTATACTATAAATATGCATGAGTCTACACGGTTGTCAATAACGGAAATCAGAGAAATGGGTACGAAAGACCAATCCCTTGTGTGGAGAATTCCAAAGAATTCAGGTAAATGCCCCTCAAGAAGCGGGGACGTAACTACACATCCCTTTAGTCTGCAGAGTGGAACCTTGGCCACAGTGGGCACCACACACCTGCCGGGGCCAAGGCTCACGTGGTCTGTGACAGTCCCGTTGCCCGCACAGCCCCAGACAGGACGAGAAGACCTTCACGTCTGTGAGCTTCCTCCCACATCCGTCACCCCAATACGAGCGTCAACCAAACATCAGGGACATTTTATAGGATACCTACCAGCACCCTTCAAAATGGTCAAGGTCATCAAAAACCGGAGAAATCTGAGAAACTCACAGCCAAGAGGAGACGTAACAGCTGCGTGTAACGTGTCCCGGGTGGGATCCTGGAACAGAAAAAAAGGGCATTCGGTAAAAACCACCCATGATCCGAATAACACGTGGAGTTGAGATCAGTTAATAACGTGTCAATGTTGGTTCATGAATTGTGACGAACGACCATAACGGTAGTAGAAACCGGGTGCTGAGCACACAGAAACTCTGCCCCATCTTCATAACTTTTTTGTAAATCTAATTAATTATAAATTAATTAATTAATTGTAAATGTAATTAAAAACCTACTTTTTAAAAACGTTTATTCACTTTTGAGAGAGAGAGAGGGCATGCGCAAGTAGGGGAGGGGCAGAGAGGGAGACACAGAATCCGAAGGAGGCTCCAGGCTCCGAGCTGTCAGCACAGAGCCCGATGCGGGGCTCGAACCTACGAACCATGGGATCGTGACCTGAGCGGAAGTCAGACGCTTAATGGGCTGAGCCACCCAGGCGCACCGGAAGTTTATTTAAAATACAGGTGTGAGTTTCCGAGTCTGTGTCTCCCTCTCTCTCTGCCCCTCCCCCGTTCATGCTCTGTCTCTCTCTGTCCCCCAAAAAAATAAATAAACGTTGAAAAAATAAAAAAATAAAAAAAATAAATAAATAAAATACAGGTGTGTGTGGCCCAGCCGCTGAGAAACAGAAAGCAAGGCCCCAGGCCCTCCTGTATGCAGCTCCGGGCTACACAGAGAACTGAGGCCAAAGGCGCCCTGACCGCACGCCCACGTAGGCCCTAGATCCCCACCCCCGCCCCCCATCCCAATCTTCTCTCTGTGCTGTGACTCCCAGCATGTGCGTGTTTACGATGTATGCGGTTCCTCTTCTGCCCGAATGCAGGCTGCATGGCGGGGGCTGCTCCCCTCTGCCTGCCGGGGTCGTCCCCGTCCTGGCCAGTGTCCAGGTTCACCCTCATGTGGGTGAGATGGATGGGAGGGAGGAGGTTGGCGGGCTGGACGCACGGTGAGGCAGGAGAGTTGGTGTCTGGGAGGCGCCCTGGGCCCTGGCTGTGACCACGCAGGGTGTGGGCCAGAGGGACAGTGTTGGGACGGAGGCAGGGCCCAGGAGGGCGGCTGGGCTTTCTTGCCCCGGAAGAGCCCCCGCTCCCAGTGTGTGCACCTGGGACCGCTCGGGGGAAAGGCCCAGGCCTCCTCGGGCTGGAACTGCTGGTTCCAGAGCCTCCCTGTCCCCGTGGCCCTGAGTGTCCGTGGGGCCCGGCCTGCCCAGCCGCTGGCGGTGGCTTGCCGAAGTTGAAGAAAACCCAGGGCGCTCTGTGGGCAGAAGGAGATACAGGGGAGGCCCCGTCTGCCCCCACATTATCTCTCCATACTCCCCTGACGTGGTTCACTTTCTCAAAAGGCAAGATGTTCTCATAATCTGAGGTGAATTGGGACCGATGCCATCTTCTCGGAAAGAGAACGTGCCCGCATCCTGGGCATTCGCACTCCCCTGCGAACGGGGAGCCATCTGTGGCCTGGTCCTTCACAACGAGCTGTGATGCCTGTGGCCCGGGCCGGGGCTGTGAGGGCGGTGCCTGCCGTCCGCTACCCAGACTGGGGAGCTTGTGGGGGGCCCCCCCCCCCCCCCCCCCCCACCGCTTTCCTGAGGCCCAGCTTTCTTCTGGGAAGAGTTCTGAAAGGGGCTCGGACAGCAGCACCCACCCGCCAGCCCGAACTTCAGGCACCACAATGTACACTGTGGTCCTTTCTGCCTTTGATTAAACAGTTAGCTGTCCTCAGCCGCAGCCCATGTCCACAGCCACCGGGTGCCCTTTCTGCATGGGTGACTCACCAGAATTAACGTTCATTTGATTTTTACTATAAATTACGCCTCACATAATTTCTCCATTACGGGCGGAGGACGGCCCCTCGGAAAGGCTGGAGCGGGCCATTCGGTCCCTCGTGCCAGGGACACGCTGACTTGTTCCTCCTCCCACGTGCTGGATGGCGGACGGCCATCGCAGGTGGCTTAATGGACGTGCCCCCCCCCCCCCAGCCCACATGGGAGATGTTCACCTCGGGCCCCCAGGAGGGGTGGAGGGGGCAGGCAGAGAGCGAAGATATTCGCGAGCCACTTGAATGTGGAAGGTTGGGATGTTAAAGGTAAGAAAAAAAAAAAAATGACGCTTTTAAAGATGGAGGGGTCTCCCCTCCCGCCTTCCCTTCGTCCTGCGTGCCTTCCTTCAAATGCTCACTGACTGTGCCCAGCGTTGTGTGAAACACTGACACTGGCAATACAGTAGTGAGCAAAATTAGGGCCTCCGCCCTCAAAGCGCTTGTGGCCCAACAGGACTCATTGGATAAACACAGAAGCACATGTCAGATCGCCACCAACAATGATGTGCAACAGAGGGGCTGGTCCCTTCCTTCCCAGAGGACGCCACGTGGGGCCGAGGCCCAAAGGTCGGGGAGGCATTACCAGGCAAAGAGGCGGGACTGCATGTGCAAAGGCCCTGTGGGAGGGGACCGAGGGAGCAGGCAGGACCCAAGGAAGGCCAGGTGAGCAGGGGGGAAAGAGGAGTCCAGGCAGGGCTTGTGGGCCCTGGAAAGAATTGTGCTTGTTACCCTGAGGCCAGGGGGTCGCACTGATGTTTGAAGGAGTGGGGGTCATTCTGTGAAGCAGTCAGCGGCTCAGCCAAATCCCGCTGGGATGGGTGAGGGGAGGGGCGCTTCCGTCTGCAGACATGGCCCTGACCGCCCAGTGCTGGGCTCCGCATTTCCAGGATGAGGGGAGTGCGCGCAGAGGTGGGGGAAGGGCATGCGTGGGGGCGGGGAGAGCAAGGACCCAGAGGCTTTTCACCAGCGTCGAAACCATACGCTACTCTGTAAAAATCCGACTAGCCGAGGACTGTGACTCATCCACCCCAATTCCCCCGGCAGTGGAATAAACCAATTTGCTTAAACCTCCAACTGATCTCATACATTTGTCTTTTTTTTTTTTTTTTTTAATATCTAAAGCTCAAAAGAAACCAAAGTTTACAAGAGAAGAAAAAACCTAGCACAGTAGATTGAAGCAGACGTGTGCTTATCTGTTTTCCAAAAGAATTGAATTAAAAACAAAGCCCACAAACAGAAGCTCACGACACTGTCTGCACCAGGCACCTGCTGCCCCTCTTGCCTCGGTGCCTGGAATAAATCACCCTGCAGCCGGCCTGTCCTCCCTGGGAAGGGGCCAACCTCCTTCCGGTCCGGGGGAGGGGGGGGGTGGTGATCCTGCCGCAGGATGCACAGAGCTAGGTACACAGCGAGACCACCCAAAGGACAACTTTGGATGGAACCTTGGGGTCATTCCTGACACAGGCGCCCTATCGCTGTTTCTGTAGACGACAAAAAGGGAGGCCGGGAGAAGCTTCTACCTGAAGCCCTGACCTCGCAAATATCAGGCTGGTCCAGACCTCCCCCAGCCCCCACCCCTTTAATGCTAAATACCAAAGGACACAAAAGTCATAACCTTTTTTCTCTCCCTCCAAACATTGGGTATACACAGAGCTGTAGGTACATGATACCGTTTATCTCAGGGATTCTCAACTAGGCTCAGCCTTGCCCCCCCCCCCCCCCCCCCCCCCCCCCCCGCCCCCGCCCCAGGGACATTGGGCCATGTCTGGGGACATTTTGGCTCTCACAGTTCAGGGGTGGGGAGATGCTCTTAGCATCTAATGGGTAGAGGCCAGGGATGCCGGTGAACACCCTTCAGTGCCCAGGACGGCCTCACGGCAGGGAATGATCCAGCCCAGAATGTCAGTGGCAGGTGGAGGCAGCCTGGAACAGGAGAAATGATGTGTGTAAAATGCGGGCACACCCTCCCGCAGACAGGGCTGGAAAGATAAGTATCAGAACGTCTACGTTTGTTTATCTCTTGGTGAAAGGATTTGGGTAATTTTTTATTTTTCTTCCTTATGTTTTTCTGTACTGTTTGAATTTTTTAAGGAACAATGTGCATGTATCATTTTTATAATCGGAAAAAGAAGGGCTGTTTTCATTTTGTAAAAATAAAAAAAAAAAAAAGGGATTCAGGACTTATCGATTCTGATGCAGTTCTCCCACTAACTAGCTGTCAGGAACAGCTCTCTGGAAAATATGTCTATCTGGAAAGTGAGAAGAGCAATCTTTCTTGCATTATATTATAGGAATATAAAGTAACGTTGTCCTGGAAAAGCTCTCTGAGCTCAGAGGAGAAAAATTGTTAAGAATACGGAGATACTGTTTCTCTCATATATTTCCCCTCTGAGCTGATGTGTACGTTTTTCGCAGCACAGACATTTAGGAGATGGGGGTGGGGTGCTCGGTGGGGGCCTTCTGGTGGGTCCAGGATGCCTCCCGCCCTCAGGGGAGAGGACCAGATGCTTCCACCTTTCAAAGATAGCATTTGGTCCCCCGACCATCTTGATTTCGTCTCAGTGCCGGGGTGAGGCTTAGCTTTCTCAAGCAAGGCACTATTGGTAATTGGGGCGGGGTAATTCTCTGTTGGGGGGGGCACTGTAGGGTGTATAGAGCTTCTCTGGCCTCTACCCAACAGGATGCTAACGGCTCCCCTCCTCCCCCCAAGTCTTGACGACCCGAAACGTCTCCAGTCAAGGCCAAATGGCCCAGTGCGTGAGTCTCAAGACCGTGGGCTGTGCAGAACCCAGCCCACGTGGACATGCTTGGTGGCTTAACGTGACGGCCTCCTAGAGATGGTTCCGGCTTCTGAATCGGGGCGCAGACCTGCTGCATTTCTGAGTCACTGCCCATGTTTTCCATCTTCAAAAGTGTTCCCTTTGAGGGGCGCCTGGGTGGCTCAGTCGGTTGAGCGTCTGACTTCAGCTCAGGTCATGATCTGGAGGTTCGTGAGTTCCGGGCCCCACGTGGAGCTCTGTGCGGATGGCTTGGAGCCTGGAGCCTGCTTCGGATCCTGTGTCTCCCTCTCTCTGCCCCTTCCCTGCTCACACGTTGTCTCTTAAAAATGAATAAACGTTAAAAATATATATTTATTTTTTAAAGTGTTTCCTTTGTGGCTACCCGGCCCAGGACAGCACCTCGCGACAGCAGGACCCCTGGGGGTCCAGGAGCCCCTGGGTCTTTTGGGCAACTCCAGCTCCCACTAGGCCGTGGTGGGGCCTGAGGCGGGGGCTCCTGTTTTCCTACAAACAGCGACACGCAGGCAGGCTGTGTGCCCCAGCGGCCCCGTCAGCCGGAAGCACGGAGAACTCGTGTTTCTCAGGAGCGCATAAACCCACCGGCCGATGGTGAGGAGGCCCCGAGACGTGCCCCGGATGCCGCTTCGCACGCCAGCGCCTCAAGCAGCAGCCGTGGCAGGTGAACTTCCAGTGAAGTAAGATGAAACCAGTTTGGAAATTCAATATCTCACCGCCCTTCCCATCTTTTTAAAAATCCATAATTCACGGAGACCCCAGGCAGGGGGTGTGCAGCTCAGCTAAATTACCGGTTTTTGTTTCTTGGGTTGTTCTGTTTTCCCAAAGATCGAGACGGGGGAGAGGCATTTTCTTGAAACAGAGAGAATAGAACGCAACTCTTTGGAGCTCATGTCCCCTGACATTGACCTTCTTGGCCCAGACCTCCATCCCCTTGGGACAGGAACATCACAAACACATGTGAACAGCATTCTAAAACCCTTGCTAATTGCACTGCCAGGAATTTATCCCTCCGATGTCCTGTACGGGGCCGGGGATGATGAATACACAGGTTTATTCATTGCCGAGTGGTTGGTAATAGAAACAGACTGGTAGCAACGTAGATGCCTGCCGCGGACGGCTGGTTAAATAAGCCCCGTTCCTTCCTTGCAACGGGGAGTTACCGTGTGGCACTAAAAACAGAACCCGGAGGCTCATTGTGCAGCGAGAGGAGATGCGTCACCACATTGTTGAAGCCACGGCGGGGGAAACAATGTTTATAGTGCATGCTACCATCTGTGTTTATTAAAAAAAAGGAAAAAATATACACGTATGCATCAGCTTGTATATACCTAGTGTGTCCCTAGGCAGGCTGGCTCCCAGGAGGGGGATGGGGAGGCCAGAGAGAGAGAGAGAGAGAGAGGGAGAGAGAGGGAGAGGCCACAGGACGCCTCCCTTGCACGCCCTTTTGTATGTTTTGGTTTTTGAACCAGGAATAAGCGCTCAGAAATAAATATATAAAATTACATTTCCTTTACGAGAAAACACAAACCAACCACACACCGTGCTAATTTGTTCTGAAAAACACATCACGGGGAAGGCATAGTGAATTGCTATGAGGGGCTCAAGCGTGTCGCCTTGGGGAGATCCAGGCCCCTCTCTGGACCTCGGAATTTTACCAAAATGTGCGATAGTTTTCTAAGGATTGTGTGTGTGTGTGTGTGTGTGTGTGTGTGTTGCTAATATTCTGTATTACTTTGGTGCCTTCCACACTGTAACACATCCACCAACACCGTCTGGTCGTGGGCTCTTGCCTCCGTGGTCCCCAGTTCCCTAAGCAAGCTGGTGAGAGTTTCTGTTATTACGTTTGATAAGGTACAGATGTGTCTTTATGTGTACTTCCTATTTGTGGGATGCGTTGTTCACGTTCTCCAGGGTCAATTAATGCCCGAAGTGCCACGATTCCTAAGCTGATAAGGGAAGCCTGATGAACCCCGGGGTTTGGCTGGGTCAACCCCTGCCTGCAGCCCATCTCAGATACGTTGCAGACAGCACCAGAAATGGGTCCTGGGATAAAACTCCCCTCAGAAGATGTATGGTCTAGGGGCGCCTGGGTGGCGCAGTCGGTTAAGCGTCCGACTTCAGCCAGGTCACGATCTCGCGGTCCGGGAGTTCGAGCCCCGCGTCGGGCTCTGGGCTGATGGCTCGGAGCCTGGAGCCTGTTTCCGACTCTGTGTCTCCCTCTCTCTCTGCCCCTCCCCCGTTCATGCTCTGTCTCTCTCTGTCCCAAAAAAAATAAATAAACGTTGAAAAAAAAAAAAAAGAAGATGTATGGTCTAAAACTGGCTGATAGATGAGATGGGATACTGCTTTACGGGGCATTTAACCAAAAGTGAGCTCTGAATTACGTTTCAGAAACGCACGGCAGCGGCTCCGGTGGAGAAGGGCATGATGATTGCTCCTGACTGGGGCAAAGAGAATCCTAGCAGAGCAGGCTGAGGGCCCGGGTGTAGTCACAGCTGCACAGAGGCGGTATTTCACAGGTCCCTAGCTCTCCTATACCCAGAGTGCCTGCTATTTGGGACTGGTTATCTCCTGGGTTCCTGTGCGGGAAACCTCGCACACCTCCCGCGTTGTTATTTTCTGCTAGAAAGCCTAGTGAACCCTTTTGTCCAACTTTGATTAGGCCTGAGCTTGGGAAAGGCAAGAAGATGGCGATTCTTAACCCGGATCAGCACCTGTCTACGTGGGGACATCGAGGCAGCAGGAGCGTATTCTCAGGGAGGCTATGAGGCCGCCTTCCTCAGGCCCCCTGTCACAATGGCGTGGGCCCAGTACACACAGGAAGGAGTGGGCACGGGGTGGAGGTCCGGGAGGCAGGCACCGGACCCAGTTGGCCCTGTGTACCCAAAGGCGCGGTTTTATACAGCAGGGTCTAATGCAGGTTGCAGGTGAATGTGAATGGAGATAAGGAAACAATTATCCAAGCCCGGAAGCCTCGGAGGCCCTGGAGGCTGTGATTTTGGTGCTGATGGAAATGTGGCAAAGGGGAGGGGTGGCCGGAAGCGAGGCCGCTCTCGTACTTTCCTGAACTTGAGGTTTCTGCTTCCCGAAAGTTCTCGTGGGGGAGATGAGATGCCGGTGTGGGGCTGTCGCAGCCTGCATCAGAAGCAGGCTCCCTCCTCTACTCCCAAGTGGGGGGCGCGGTGGGAAGGCGTGAACCTGGGATCCTGTCGGAACGTCCTGACTCCTCAGACCCAGAGGGGCTGGGCAAGAGGGGAGAAGGGCCCCAAAGGGATCCAGTCTTTCCACCCATATTGCCCTGGTGGTCAGGTCCCCGAGTCCCCTCCTGTGGCTTCAGAAGAGGGGTTGGTCGGGGACAGGCCCAGGAGAGGACGGGCAGGGGCCGTCCAAAGACCAGAGTGCCCGAAACCCACACCAGGACGGCCGGCTGGGTGGCCTGGAGGCCCTGGCTTCAGATGCGACCTCTGGCCCCCCCCCCCCCCCCCCCCCCCCCGCGTCGGAGTCCCGCTGCCCTGCCCCCACACTCAGGTAAGATCCAGGATTGTTTTCGTGAGCGGAAGGGGCAACCACCAACAGATATCTGCCGCCCAGAGCTTTCAATAGCTCCCGACTTCTTGGTGGTGCCCACCTATTGTTTCTGGAAACCTGACTGTCCATTTTGGTAAAGCTGCAGGGGGGAGATAAGACTGACCTTGACGTGCTGCAGGCCACAGCCTGGGTTCCACCCACCCAGTGTCCCCTGTCCCCTCCCCATTTCCTGGAAGCGGGGACAATCATGGAACCTGAGAGCTGGGGCCAGCCTGGTCAGGGGCCTGTGAAGCAACACAGACCTCAAAGTTGACTTGTCTCCAGGGCCCCCCCCCCACATTTCTTGGGGGGTCTGGATTGTGCTGCCAGAAAGGAAAGTCCGGCTTCTCACTGCTTCCGTAATTTCAGCCTTTGGGGTTCAGCCGTGGGTCTGGAGGTGACCCTGGGCAGGCCGTCCAACCTGCTAACGTCTGGCTAACCTGCCTAACTGAACGGGCGTGAGTGGGGAGAGTGGGGGGGCGGGGGCGCGCTTAGCCGCACTGTTCACGGACCTTTAAAAAAAGTACAGGCTCCTGGGCCCCACCCCAGACCTGCTGGTTCCGACTCTCCAGGGTCGGGGTCCCGGGTCCGCGTTCTCATTTAAAAACCCCTCTCCCCCAAGCCGACCTAGGAGACGCTGGCCTAAAGATAATTCCAAAATGGATTCTTCATCCAAAAGGATTCAGGCTACAGTTGAGGATGACTGGCGAGCAAACCCACTTGATTTGCATGAGGGTCGGGGTTGGGAGAGGTTTCCACTTCCTTGAGATTTGCTCTCCGAACAGCTGGAGGCGGTAATTATCCATGCAAAGTGAAGCTAAAATTTCAGAGAAGTATCTGGAGAATTCAAGTCAGCAGAAGCACGCTCGTCTGAAATACCTAGATAATTAAAGAAAAAAATATATTCATTGCATAAATTGCTCATTAATTCACTCCTCTGTGGGGGCACACAGCTTAAAAGCAGGCGCTTTGATTAATCCAAGCTATATTAAATCCTCAAGATGCTTTTTTTTTTTTTTCCCACTTCCTGTGCCTGGATCTTCATATTTCCTTCCTCCAAAGAATCATAAATAAAGTTGTCCCTTTGCAAAAAATGAATTTCAGGTTTGGCTTGGCAGAACAAGCCCTATGGAGTTGGGAGAATCAATTTGGTTGCATTTTTTCTTTCTTAAGTACACGTTTTGAAATCAGATGCATTCTTTCCCGTTCACTGGAAATGCTAATTTTTTTTCCATCACCGTTCGAAGTTACATTGTGTGTGGCTAAGCGAGTAACACCCAGAAAAATAGCACTTCAGAGAGACTGGGGAGGAACATGATCCCAATCAGAGTGACATTAATTTCAAAGGCAGGCCACTGATTGGGGAGAAGAACCTATAGAATTATTTCCTTTCGGGGGGAAAGAAAAACCCCTGAAAATTCAAAAATCACTCGGAAAGAACAAGCGTCTAATCCTGACAGGTTGATTTTCAAGACCCTCTTTAATGAAATTTCAGCACATCTGTTCGCTACTCATTCTCCTGCCTGGCTACCCAGGGTACTTCGGGCCTGGCTCGCTTTCCATTCCTCCAGCTGTGTGATTCGGGTGTAATGGATTCCACCATTCCCCATCCCTCCGGGTCGGCCAACCCCACGCGGAACGCCTCCTTCCGGGGGGTTTGGGGGAGTGAACAGAAACATACGCCGAATTTGTAGATTCCGTCGCGCAGCCTTCAAAAAACAAAACAAAACAAAACAAAACCAGCCTCTTCTCACTTGTTGGCGTGAGCCAAAGCGTCCTCTGTGTCTTCCTTGGAGTCACCGTGAAATACTTTGCAGAGCCTTGGTTTTCCAGAGCTGGCGGAGGAGGGCGGAAACATCCTGTGTGGAAAAAACCTTTTGTAGTTTATAGAGGAGACGTAAATACGGGCCATTTCCAGGTGCTGCGCCGATACTCCGGTCCAGGCAATGAACACACTGAGAGATTGGTCTCCAGATTTGGGATTTGATAGGGCAGTGAAAAAAAAAAAAAAAAAAAAAATAAATAGAGGGGAAATAGCCACTTTGTATCTTACCCAGAAAGGGCATTAGAAGGGAACCACCTTCTAAGGTGAAGTCTTGTGAAAGGAAGAGCATTTATTTATTTATTTTTTTAAAGCTTCTTTCTTTGGAGAGAGAGAGAGAGAGAGAGAGAGAGAAGGTGCAAGTAGGGTAGGGGTGGGGCAGAGGGAGAGAGGGAGGGAGAGAGAGAAAGAGAGAGAGAGAGAGAGAGAGAGAGAGAGAGAGAGAGAGAGAAACCCAAGCAGGCTCCACACACACAGCACAGAGCCCAACTCAGGGCTAGAGCTCATGGAAGCTTAATCAACTGAGCCAACCAGGCGCCCCAGGAAGAGCTTAAATTTAGACTTTCTAAGGGCAATACAGCCAAGAACGGAATGTTGGAGCTGATGATGTCGTGTATTCATTCAATCAACATGTGCTGAGCACCTCCCCTGGGTCAGCAGCAGTCTAGGCCCCCGGGACACGGGGGTAAACCAGGTCCTGCGGCAAACACCGCCCTTTGAATTCACGGCGTCCAGCCTCGTGAGAACCTCACTCCCTGTCCCTTTCTGACCCTCCTTCCCCCCGGAGGTGCACCGAACTTGAAAAAGGCCATGCTACTCCCGCTGGCCCTTTGCCAAGCTAGTCCGTTTCCCCCTGAATTGGGAGGTCGCACCCCTTGTGTGGGTGTGGGGCACCTGTGCCACAGCTCCAACACGGCCCCAGCCTTGGGTCCGACACAGCGGGCTGGATGGCCGGTGGCTGGTGTGTTCTAGCAGAAGGGCGTCCAGTCAGCAAACATCTCAAGGACAGCTGAGTGGCAAGAAAGAGGCAGAAGAGGTGGCCCACTTAATCTGTCCTCTTGGACACCCCAAGAAAGCCACCACCCAGTTGGAGGCGTGTCCCCAGGGACCCAGCTAGTGCCGAGGGCAGGGTCTGGCATCACAAGGAGAGTTGCCTGTGACCTGCCATGGTGCCGGACCCCCTGGCCATCCGTCTCTGCCCCTTCCTCCTTCCGGGAAGCACCAAGAACGTCCTATGAGCCACACGGGACACCCGTGTCCTCTCCCGCCAGCTGCGAAGGGCCACTCAACGGTGAAGACCACTTCTGCCTTCCTCCTCTGTAGCACTGATGCTGGAGGCCCGAGGCTGAGGGTGCATCTGTCGTTCGGTCATCAGAGAAAGATGGGGACCTGCCCTCGTTCTTTCCCTGACAACCGTTTTCTCAAAAAAAACCCCACCACCCAAACTGTTCACGCCTCATCCTGAGGGCGCTGCGGCAGGAATGGGGAGAAGGAGTGTATGGGGAGCAAGAGGAGACCCCGCTGGGAGCTTGAGAGCAGTCATGGGCACACTATGACCCGCCCAGCTAGGCACGGTGGTTACATTTTTAAATGGTTTGAAAAAAAAAAAAAAATCAGAAGAAGATTTTCCTTGACACGCGGAGATTATTTATGGGAACTGAAATGTGACTTTCCCGTAATGTTTTATTGGTGGTACAGCCTGTGTGTGTGTGTTGCCCGTGGCTGCCTTTGTTAAAGACATTTACTACCCGGACCTTTGCGGAGGACGTTTGCTGAGCCCCGGGCTAAACCCAGGGATAGACGTTCAGAGCGTTCCATGACTTCCCTGGAATTGTTTGCAGAGTGGGGTCAGGGCACTTTTCCGGAAGGACCACGGCTTCTATCAAGCTCTCAAAGGGGCCCAGGTCTCCCCAACACAGGGCTGCCAGTAAGCAAACTCAAACACTGAACACCTGGTCACACTGGGGTTTCAGAGGAACAACGGACACTTTTAGAGTATAAGTCTGTCCCAAATATTTTGTGGGACAGAATTGTCCTAAAACAATTATCTTTGTTATCAAAAATTCCATGCATCTGAAATTCCGTGTCATCAGAAGTTCCATGTGACTTGAAATTCCATGTTAACAGAAATGCCATGTTACGTGGAAGTCCATGACCAGAAGAGTGACACGGCCAGCTGGTGAGGGCCCCCTTCTCCTGGCCCCACTCTTGCTCCCTAGCAGACCCCCCTTCCCTCCTTTATCCCCCCCCCCCCACCGGCTCCTCCCTCCCGGGTTTCTTGAGCGGTGTAGTGGTTTAGCAAGAACGTGAAGTTACATTTATTCTCTCAGCATCGATGTTTACATATTTTTATGGCATAAACTCTTGCGATTATAATAGAAATCCATGCTCATTGGAAGAAGTGAAATCCTTACAAATGAAGGCAAAGTACCCGCGATCTGGCCGCCGGCCGCCACCCGCCTCCCGTAAACTGTGAGGGGCCGACGTCCTGTGTCTCCTTCTTGCCTGTGCCGAGGCCTGCGTCCGTCCGAGCACATCTGCGGTGCTGGCCTCTCCGTGTCCTGATGGACATAGACATCCTTCCACCTGGTTCCCTTTAGCTGCCGCGCCCCTCCCACTTGACGGCTTCACCATGGCGACCTACAGACAAACCTGGGGTAAGCCATTCCAGAAGGAAGTGGAGTACTGCTCCAACGTTTTCTTTTTCAGCAAAGTAATGCATGCATGTGATCTTTTTTAAACAAAAAAATTTTTTTTTTTACATTTATTTCTTTTTGAGAGAGAGACAGAGTGTGAGTGGGGGAGGAGCAGAGAGAGAGGGAGACACAGAATCCGAAGCAGGCTCCGGGCTCTGAGCTGTCAGCACACGGCCCGACCCGGGGCTCGAACTCACAGACCGTGAGATTGTGACCTGACTAAAGTCGGACGGTCAACCGACTGAGCCACCCAGGCGCCCTGCACGTGTGTGATCTTAAAGCCCAAGGCTTGTGAGCGCTTAGGAAGAGAAAGGCCTCGGTCTCTGTGCCCTTGGGCCCCTACACTGCCCTTCCAGTGCTTTCCTCTCCTGGTGCTGAGCAACGTGTCTCTGCGGCTGCTTCTGTCTGCGACGCTACTCACTGGGGTCCTCAGAGCCCAGCTCTTCTCCCGGAGGAGTTGTCCGTGTCCCTGCGACCCCATCTGCCCAGGGCCACCTCAGCCCCTCTCCCCTCCCTGCTGCGGCACCTCCCGCCCCTCTCGACGTGGACCTGAGACAGAGCTCACATCACGCCCCTACTGCTCCGTGCAACCTGCTTTTGTTCCAACAGTGCCCTTGTGTCTGCCGAGTACCAGGCACTGAAGGGGAAGCAGCAGCCCTGCCCTCGACCCGCCCTTGGCCTTGGCTGCTGCCTCTTCTGCAGGCGCCATTTGGGAGGGGGTCATTGAGCATCGTGGAGTCATTAGGTGACGCGGCCCAGGGAGTGGGGGGGGTAGCGTTTGGGGGTAAATTCAGATCCTCCGGCCCCCGTTTACCGAGGAGCCTTCGGATGCCAACACGGAGGTGAGGCCCCTGCGCACAGGGCAGCGCGAGGGCTGGTCTCTCCCCTGCGGACACCGGACCCGTGATGGAGCAGGCCCCCAGGGTGGACAGCGGGCAGACAGCCCAGGCACAGAGGCTCTAACAGAGGACAGAGAAGGGCTGTCGAAGGGTCAGCGGGGGACGGCCACGACACACAAAACACGCGGCCAGCACCCACTGGGCTGTGGCCCCGTCCACGCGGTCCACATAACAAATGAATCCACATACATTCACCCGTTGAATCTCACAACAGCCCTCGAGATGAGGAAGGTGCCGCGCACACGGGGCAGGTAGCTCACCTGTCCCACGGCTGATAAATGGCGGAGTTGGGAGTTCAACACGCGGACACCGGGGGCCCGGCTCTTGGCCACATGCTGGGCCGGTTCGCCGTACTTAGCACAAAGTAGTCTGATAGTCACGCTGGCAGTAATAATAGGTTGATAATGCTAATCTTGAGATGAGATTCCCGCCCCTCCCACAGGAGGAAGGTTCCGTCACGTCCCCCCCTCTGTGGAGGAGATAGAGGCTCAGTGATGTGAGGAGGGAGGTGAGGAGACAGCTCCCAGGGCAGGCGGAATGGTGGTTGGCCCTTCTGAGATGCGAGGAAAGATCTAGAAGGTGGGGAGGGTGGGTGGGAGGGGCGGGCACCAGGCTCCCCACACTTGCTGCACACCCCTCCCCTCAGGCTCAGCTGGGTGGACACAAGGTGTCATGTGTCTCCCGCTCCTGGGTGGCCCTATCACCTCCAGGCTGAGTCCCAAGCTGGTGAGGCCCCCCTGGGACCACAGCCTCTGCCTCTTCCTCTTCCTGTTCCTGTTCCAGACAGGCCTCGGGAGCCTCCCCGGCCCGGAGAGCGTGGGTCCTGTGGGCAGCAGTGTCGTCACCTGGACGAGGCCAGGCCCAAATAGCTGCTCGGTAGAAGCCAGCCCTGCACATGTGGCTCGGAGTCAGCCGTGGCTGTGCCCACTCTCTGGGGCACAGACTTAGGGGCCGCGCTGGGGGCAGGCCCACCGGTGCCTGGGTTCCATGGCGAGCCCTTCATCCCTGCCTCTCAAACACACGCGTGTGCGTGCACACACGCGCTCTCAACGCAGATACCCCCGGAAGGACCAGAGAAACTCTTTGCCCATCTCCTCGGTTCGAGGTGGAAACATAGGCCCAGACGGACGGTGAATTTGTGCAAAGTCACCGCACTATACTAGGGGGCTCCACAAGGCCACCTCCAAGTTCAATCATCTGCTAGAAGTCCTGTCAGAACTCAGCAAGCCTTTAACCTCACGCTCTTGGTTTATCCCCTTGAAAGAGGCACAGGTGGTTCGGCAAAGGGGCAGGGCCGGGATGGCACTGGGCAGGAGCCTCAGCGGGGCTCTCTGCTGGGACCACGGACAGCGCCCGCTCCTATCCCCACTTGCACGAGCCCAGCCCACTCGGGTGCCCCCCACGCCTCCAACGCCCAGGGTATTTGGAGGAGCTTGGTCATGTGGACATGATTGACGGCCCATTGGCTGACCTCGGTCTCCAGGCGCTCTAGAGGTCAGGCTGATACTGGGTGGCCCGAGGCGCCCACACTAAATCATGTTGTCGGCACAGACTGCCTGGTGTGGCCCAAGGCCCCCAGGTAAACAAAGACACCCTATCAGGCAGGACATTCCTAAGGCTTAGAGGCCTCCTCCCAGAAGCCTGGGCAAAAGGCAGACCTCTCTTTGGACAGATGAACCCTACCTGCCCAGTTACCTGGCATGTCCCCAGTTTAGAATCTTATAACCCCCCCCAGTTGATGCAGGCTGGGGGGGTGTGCTTGAACCCACCTGGGCCATCCGTCCCTGGGAGGGATCCCAGAGGGGCACTGGGCTGACGGAGACTTGTGGCTCTGTGTCCACACAGGACCGGCGTCCCCGCCTACCTCCATTTCTGGTCACCTGCTGTCATGTCATGTCATTCGTTCAACGAGCCTTAATTAAGATCTGATGATACTGTAGACACTGGCCCAGGGGATAGAGGGACGAGCGGGAAAGACATAGTCTCCTTTCGGGTTTTCTACCCGCAGACTGGGTTCCAATGCCCTTCTGCGGGGAAACTGACGAACAATTAGGCGGCGGGCACCGAGGACAATAACCGAGACAGATGGGGTCTCAGTGTCTGACAGGGGAGACAGATGAGTAGCTGGATGGTGTCACATTACCACAGCAGGCAAAGGGCAGGGGGCCATGGGAATGCACGTGGGAAGCCCCTGCCGTTGACCCTGGGGGCATAGTAGGGAAGAAAGGCCATTTAAGAAGGGTTTGGTCTGAGGCAGCGGCAGGGGAGGGCCCGTGGCGTGCCCTTGACTATCTTCGTGCCCCGCTCCGAGTCTGGTGCTCTACCCTCCAAGCAAAGGGCTGGTTGGAGCAGAGAAGGCTAAGCTAAAGGGGCCACATGTGGGGCCTCCGTGGCAGCATCTTGCGGCTTCCCGGTTGGCTTTCTGGGATGCAGCCTGCTGGGAATGATTGCACTCATTGGAACCAACCACACAGAGTTCTGGAAGCTCCCCTCCATCCAGGCCTCAAATGGCCAGAGATTGTGAACCTTCTAATTCCGTAGCTGTCCTACTATACGTTGGTCCTCCTGCTCTAACGCTGGGCCCCCCCATGGCCTGGGGTAAGTTGTCCCCTGAGTCGTGGAACCGCCTGCTCCTACAGAGGAAAGCAAGCTGATGAGCAAATTCTCACTCAAGTGTGAATGACTGATAGTTGATTACTAGGTTTCTCCTCCCATGGCACTAACCAGAGAGGGTGTGATGGTTTAGAATACAGGATGAGAAGATGAAGGAGATGCGATTGGTGCTTTGGAATGTTTGAAGGCCTGTGGTGTGTCTGAGGCAGTGAGCTTGTCTCTACTCAGCTCCAGGGAACAGAAGGAAGGTGGGAAGCCGTAAGGTACAAAGAGGCAAGTTTCAGCTTATTGTGCAAGAAACGGTAAGGAATTGTAGCTGTTCACTGGGTTGAACAGGAGCCCCAGGGAACTCCAGGGGAGCCCCAGGGGAGCGAGGAGGGTAGGCTGCTTTGGTGGGAGGCGCGGGGCCAGAACTGGGTGCATGGCTGTCCCCAGAGTCCCTGCTCTGAAATTCTGTCTGGATCGTGGAACTGGTGGCACAGGCCTGTCCGCATCTACGCAGCCCCCTCCCCCCACACTGTTCTAGAGCAGCTCCGCCCAGTGAGCAGAACTGCCTGTGATGTTGGAGCAGCCGCTCTTTATCCGTCCCATCAGCCGCCACCAGCCACGTGTGGCTTGTGAGCACTTGAAATGTGGCTCATGCGGCTGAAGAACAGATGTTTCATTTTACTTCATTAAACTGAACATTTTAAAACTAACACTTGGCTCAGTTATTGGACAACTGTGAAGTTTGTTTGGAACAACCCGGGTGCGTCTATCTGTGGTTTCGGCTCTACGTTTTCCGAAATCTTCAGTCCACATCAAGTCCTTCCAAAGGCAAATTGAGCGTCCCAAACTGCAATGTGGCGTCAGAGCAAAACACACGCCAGCTTAAATGGCAGATTATTTGCCACAGGTTTGCATGCTCCTTAGCTGCTGAGATTATCGCGTTTGGCGTGTTTCAAATAGCCACGCGTGGCTCACGGCCCCACCCCCATGGCAGAGAGCGGTCCCTGTCCCCCAGGGTGGAGCAGCGCCGTGATTTCCAGAAGGGATTCCTACTCAACGGTCCCGAGACCTCGGGGGCAGGATTTCCTGGGGGAAAGCCTCAATTTGGAATATTCCACTCTGTGGTCCCTTCCCGTGGTGGGGGGGGGGGGTGGGGAAGACGGCCAGTCTCACCCGTGGGCTTCCGGAGGCGGCCGGGATTCGCGAGTCACGCTTTCCTCCAGAATCAGGATAAGACCCGTGACGCCCCGCCCAGGGTCGCCACGCAGGGATGGCGACCAGAGCCGCGGGCAGCGAGGAAGACCAAGTAAGACCTCCTCGGGAGGCACCTGCCACAGCAGCCACGCGCTTTCTTTTCAAGTTGGCATCGTGAGGATAGTCATAGCCACGATCAGTAACTAATCGGTCAGGCGCCGATTTTCTTTTTTTTTTTTTTTTTAAATTTTTTTTTTCAACGTTTATTTATTTTTGGGACAGAGAGAGACAGAGCATGAACGGGGGAGGGGCAGAGAGAGAGGGAGACACAGAATCGGAAACAGGCTCCAGGCTTGGAGCCATCAGCCCAGAGCCCGACGCGGGGCTCGAACTCCCGGACCGCGAGATCGTGACCTGGCTGAAGTCGGACGCTCAACCGACTGCGCCACCCAGGCTCCCCATGGTGCCGATTTTCAAGTGCTTTACCTGGTCGTCGTCCTCATCCCGCAGATGAGGAAACTGAGGCAGGGAGGAGTCTCAGCCGTGATACGCCCGTGTTCGGCGGTGGTACAACCCAAATCCAAACCCGGTCAGTGTGCTGTCTTCACAGTATGCTCTGCGGTCCCCTCAGCAGGAGGGAGGCGGGAAGCTTGCCGTAAAAATGGCCCCAAGTTGAGTTAAAACAAACCACCGGGAGAATCCGAAGCTTGGAAAGCCAGGATGGTGCGGGAGGACGGCCGGGCACCCAGCACTGTGCGCCGTGACCCCCCCCCCCGCCCCCCGCCAGCACTTGGCCCAGGGAGCTGAGCAGTGCTGGCCTCTCTGCACGAGGCCAAGTTGGTGGCCCAGACATCAAGCGCTGCCTCTCAGGACAAATGTGGGTGGGAATACTGGAGCAGCAGGTGCGGCGAGGGCTCACAGATGTGCTGGGGACAGATGTGCTGGGGACTACTTGGCAGGCTCTACCCGTCCTCAGATGGGAGGTGGGGCTCCCAGAAGCAAATAACTTGCCCAAGGTCACAAACCCAGTTTCCCCGGCCCCGACGAGAAGCTGTCCATCTCGGAAGGAACAGGGTGTGTGAATGATTGCCCACACCCGTCTCTCCAGAGTGATCGTAGCCCCGCTCACCTTGGCGGGACGGGCCCATCCTTTATCTTGTATCTGTGTCTGTGCACAGCCCCGTGACGGCGCTGAGCGCCCAGGCCCAGAGGAACCTCGGGACGGGTTTGTAATACACGAGAAAGGAAATCTGCCAACAGTCGGCCGTATTCCCCGAAGTGAGAGGGAGCCGCGGGGCTCCTCTGCGCTCCTGTCACTGCTCTGCCTGAGCGCTCTCCTCAGTTCATCTGCTCAGTGTCGAGACTGTCACTTTGGACTCAGCGATGCGTGGCTCCGCGATAGCTTCCGAGCCGCCCTGCATCTGTTTGCGGACCCTGGGAGCGCCGTGGCGGCCTCACGGGCTCTCTGATCTCCCCACGGTGCCTAACAGGGTGCTCTGGACACGGGGCGTGTTGAATACGCGCTTGTTAATAACGCGCCGTGGTTTTCATTTCGCCGATAGCTCTAGGAGGCGAGCAAACGGAAGCATGTAATTAATATACTATAGATGAACTCGAACTAATTTCTTCCCCCGCGAAGCCAGGCGAGGAGAAAACTGCCTTAGACCCGTCTCACCGCGTCGCCCGGGATGGAAAAGTTCGCAAAAAGCGGCTGCTGGATAGTTAACAAAAAAACCCCAATCAAACCGTGCTTGTCCGTGCCTCGAGGCAGTCTCCCAGAAGTTTCCTCTCTGCCCAGGAGCCATGAACCTGAGACCTCCCCTCCTGCTCCCCCCCTCCACCCCGTGATGGGCGTGGGGACCCCTCCCCGCACACTGGGACTCCTTCCACAATTCATCCCAATCAGAACCTTATTGTGTGATGCTCTGATGGCCTGGGAACCGCGCTTTCCTGTCCGACAGGTTGAGGAGCCTCCCTCCGGCAGAGCGCGAAGGTGACATGACCACACTTTATTTACCGGCAGACAGACAGAGCCCCTCGCTCCTTAGCCTGCTAACAACACGAGGTCGTTCATCACTGGCTTGCTCCTTTTTGAAATTCACCGAGCAGCGGGCGTCTCTTTAAACTCCTGCACGTAATGCATTTTAAAGAGCATTTTCTGCACAGATCCATTTGCTTGACCTCGGCCCTGAGCGCAAGATGGAAAGGTGTTTTAGCAGGCACCCCCCGCAGCCTGTTTGGAATGCACACACGGACGCGGACATGTGGCTCTGGGACTCTGGGGAGCAGAGGGGAGGCTGTTGTTAACACTTGGGCTGAGTGACGGCTCCGGGCAAGCCCCCGGGCGTGGGGCTGGGGGGGCTATAGAGACCGCAGGGCTGGGTTTCTGTCCTCTGGAACTTAGCCTGCAGGGCAGGGGGTCGAAGCAGACTCCCTTCTGGTAAGGGGCGGCACGTCCAGCTGGCTTTGGTCTTGCAAGGTAGTGGCCGGGCACCTCTGGGTCGGATGGATGCCGGCTGCCAGCTGGTTCACCCGGCCGGGCTTCTTGGAGGAAGCGCCTGCCTTGAAGGATAGGTTTTGGGTCTCTACAGGCTGGATGGAGGCAGATGTGGGGGTGGGGGTGGGGAAGCTCATTCCTGGCTGGGGAAATTTCCCAGGCCACGTATGTAGGTTTTGGTGTGAAACGAGGGGCCCCCAGATTGAAAAACAACATCGGGTAAAGCGCGGGATGGAGACAGACTCTCCTGGGGGCCCTCAGACCTCACCTCCCCAAACCAGACTCCAGATGCCTCCTTCTTCCTGAATGTCCCGCCTCAGGGAATGGTGTTTCCCTCCAGCCATGTTTTGCAAACAGGTTCTCTGCCTCACCCTCAACTCGTGTCTATGCACACAAGGATGATTTTGCAGTGCCCTGATTTCTCTGGAACCTTCCATTTCCCTGTTCACTCCTCCACGTGGAGCCCACTCTTCCCACCCTCCCTGGACCTCTGCGGCGTGGCCCCCACTGCTCTGCCCGCACGCTCCCGTCCTTGCTGGGCTAGTCTCTGCACAGAAGCTACAGACGTTCTTTTCAGCAAGTCTCATCTCGCCCTCTGCCCCCTGCGCCCCGAAGGCCTTCAGGGGCTCCCCATTGCGCTTTGGGTCAAGACCGATATGCTCAACTTGGCATCCAGGACCCCACACGACCTCCCCTGTCTTACAACAGATGCTGTTCCTCCTTGCTTTCTGGGCGGGGCCCCGGTTTCCTCCCTCAAGCCCCCGCCCCCCCCCCAACCTTGCCCAGAGGCATGTTCGGGATCAGTTTTACTTCCCTCTGGACTCAGGCCTCACTATCCTGTCCTTCAGCTCCATTATCACCTTGCCCCGGAGGCTGCCTGGCCTTCCAGACCTCTCCGATCACAGCTGTAATTCCAGACTTGCTCTTGTGACCCTCTAGTGTCCCTCTACTGCACTGTAGGCAGGCACAGGGGGCGGGGGGTGTTTCTGTTCACTGTTGTATGTGCTTGAACGGATGGACAGACAAGAACTTCGAGCGACCAGGGAGCTTTCAGTGCCTCCGTGAAGACCACGGAGGGGCCCTGAATGCCACTGCCGTGGTGGCGGTGATGATGGAGACTCTCGGTGCTGAGGGTGGGGCTTGCCGGTGGCAGGGAGGGGGTCCTGTAATGCAGACACCTTAGGATTACTCTTCCAGGAGCACGATGAAGAATGAGTGAGACGGGGCGGGAGAGCGCAAGAGCAGAGAAGAGGCCATTGCAGTTCTTTGGGTTGAGGGTCAGGTTCAGGGTGCCGGAAGGAAGGCGGGGGAGAAAACACGCAGAAAAGACTCGGGATTGGAAACAGGCTTTCAGAAACCACAGGTCTGACCGCGTGACCTCCCTTGGAGTTTGGAGATTCCCGTGGAACTTGTACAAGTCGTCACCAGGTTGGCAGAAAACGGCCCTCCCTGCTGGCTTCTGCCATTTTGGTCTCATAGCTGGTGCTAGGAAGGCCACCATCCAGGCAGCCCCTGAGCAGCCCTCCATGCCTGGCCAGGTGACGCCCTTCCTAGGCGGGAGCTGGCAGGACCTTCCCCTCCTGCACCGTGAAGGGCACCGGGGGCAAGGCTTGTGCCTGGGCACACCAGTTTTTCTGGGTGCTGGAAAAGAGCAAGCCATTCTCAGGCAAGATGCACGCACCCCGAGGGAGGCCTCCCACCTGTCCCGGCCCCTGGGCTCGTAGCGGCACGAGAACCGGTAATTCCTGAGCCAACAACAGAAGCAGGAGGGGACCGTCTCTGGAGAGGACGGTCAGACTGGGGCTCTTGCTCAGCCCGCAGCACCCTGGGAGGCGGGGCCCGTCACCTGTGTCAGAGGGGTTCTGGATGGACACATGTGGGGGCACCGCGGCCGCCCCCCCAGAGAAGCCAGGTCACCGCCCACATTCTCTTGGGGAGTGTTCTTTGGGCAAGAAAAATCTGGGTTGGGGCTGCGACGCTCATGACTTCCTGTCCCAGTCTGGCGATTTTTAGGCTCCTAATGGTGGCGAGAACGATGACTTAAACCCTTGAGCCGGGGCGCCTGGGTGGCGCAGTCAGTTAAGCGTCCGACTTCGGCCAGGTCACGATCTCGCGGTCCGTGAGTTCGAGCCCCGCGTCAGGCTCTGGGCTGATGGCTCGGAGCCTGGAGCCTGTTTCCGATTCTGTGTCTTCCTCTCTCTCTGCCCCTCCCCCGTTCATGCTCTGTCTCTCTCTGTCCCAAAAATAAATAAATGTTGAAAACAAAACAAAACCCGTGAGCCAAGCTCTGCCCTGGAGCCTTCAGAACATCCACCTTCTTTCTCATCCTGTCCTCCCAAAGATGAAGCGAGCTCCTACGTAGGTGCTATGAGGTGCGCCCATCCTGCCGGGGAGGAGACGGGGTCGCAGGGCTTACGGACCGGGTCCACGCGTCGGGAGCCACGTCTGGCTGCATTAAAATCCACGCCCTTGACTGCTGCGTGAGAGCGGGGTTTGTGCACCTCAGTGCTGTCAACATCTGGGCCAGATACTGCCCTGCTGGGGGCTCTCCTGCTCGCTGCGGGAAGCTGAGCGCCATCCCTGCACTCCCCCCCCCCACCAGATCGGGTGCCATCCCCCCCACCCCCCAGGGTGTCCCAGTTGTGACAGCTAAAAACGGCTCAGACACTGCCGCACGTTCCCCAGGGGGCAAAACAGCCAGGGGCTGAGAGTGTCTGTGCTACCCTTTTCTTTGCAGGCGAGGCTGGGACGACCCAAGGGTATGAGGGCAGTCCACACCCCCTCTCCTGCCCCCACCTCTTGTGGGGAAACAGGCATGGGATCCCGAAAAGCGCAGACACCCACAGGGTCACCCGCCATTTTATCTGGTTCTCAGTGATTTCTTGGGACTGTCTCTGTCCAACCACACTTCAGGCCCTTGGAGGCCAGAGCTGATACGCCCACCTCTTCGGGGGTCCCTGTGACACTCAGCACAGGCGAGGCATACAGAAGGCACCCAATAACGGCCTCCTGTGTGACGCAATACCATGGACTACTTACAGGGACTTCCTGCAGCCGCACTGGGCTCTTGCAGCTCATTCATTTATTCTGGAATTATCTGCTGAGAACCTAGCAATGGCCAGGCGCTCTAGGAGGCTTCAGGAACAGTCCCCTCACGGCCGCCATGTTGGCTCAAGAGTACTGGCAAAAGGTGCCGCTGGGCCCGAGGACAGGCCCCGGCAAGACTCCTCTTATTCCGAGGGAAGGCGTGGGTGGGTGTCGAGGCCAAGGCCGGCCGGGCTTCTCTTGTCTGGTCACGGCAGGCGAGTTTGAGCTGCGCAGCGGAGGGGAGACCTGTATGTGCTGCTGGGCCCACGGGCAGGTCACGGGCCCCACGTCCTCTGTCCTGCTGCTGTGGCCCAACGTGGCTCTTCTGCGGGGTCCACTGGCAGGGCACACGGCCACCCCCAGGGAGGCGGGACTCATGGCTCCGGGCCACCTTGCCCTGAGGCACAGCTGTATCCTGGAGCTGATCCCCAGGGGGACCGAGCAGCCCCTTCCGGCTTCCCGGAGCCGATCGATCGCGGACGCTCCCTCGGGAAAGGCCGGGGTGCCTGGGGCTGGAGCCCCTTGTCGAGGCCTTCGGGTGAATTTGTGGGTGCGGGGAGCGTGAAGAGTTTCTGAGGGAGACCCAGGATGTTTGGGGCACCTCCGAACCTAGAGGTCGGGGGGGGGGGCCTCTCTCGGCCACCGTGGGTGTGGCAGAGCCCGGGGCTGCCTGCAGGGGGAAGGCACGGGCTCTTTCCGTTGTGTGCCCGGCTCTGGCACGTGGACTTATGCGGAGAATTTCTGGGGTGCAGCCTGCTCAGACTCTGCTGACCGAGGCTGAGAAAAACCCCGACCCAGGACCTAGCGGTATCTTTATTTGTTCCTCTACCCCAGCTCCCCACTCCTCACCAGCTGCTTCGATGGGTGGCCTTGGGGACAGAGCCCCCTTGGGCTTTACCTCGCCACGCGGCCCCTGGGGGCAGCGGGGCTTCATGTTTAAGGAGGACATGAGTCTTCGGTCCCGGCGCTTGGAGTGAAGGCTCAGGGAGGTGGAGGGTCCCCGGAACCCGTGATGAAGAATCCCATACGGGCTGGGGCTGCTCCGGCCGGGGCCCGAGGGCAGGCGGGGTCGCCTGGAGGCCTACCTGGGGTCAGATGTGCCTCCCGCTTGACCCTGTGGCTGGGATGGCCAAGTTTTCATCACCATTCAAAAGGAAAAAGGTCTTCTTGTGGGAAAGGGTCTTGCAGGTTGAGGGGGGAATCTCTGAGCAGGGGCTGGGCCTCAGTGCCTGCGGTCACATTGGCACGTGGCTCCCCGGATGGTGGCTTCGAGAACGGGAGAGAGTCCTGGGACCCTTAGAGCTGAGGTCCTAGAACCCCCGGTTCCCAAACAGCCTGCTCCAGATGAGCTCTGACTTTGGCAGAATGCAACACAACCCAGAGCGGGTTCGAGAGAGGGACCGCATCAGTGTGGGCTGCAGGGCGGCCTTGGGTTACAGAGTGACAGCTCCCGGTAGGCGTGGGAGAAGCTGGATGCGGAAACAGGGTCCTAAGAAGGCTCTGGGACGCCTGGTCCCCAAGATATGCCCGTGAGAGGAGCGTGGGCCTCCGTGCGGCCTTGACCCACAGGTGGGGAGCACCGCCCCCGCCGACTGGCTGGGCTCCGACCTGTGCGGTCTGGATTGTCTGGGACACGCGGTGGGGCTCTGCGTGTCCCAGGGGAGCTGTTTCTAAGTCCCCCTCCACCCTGGATCCGAACCCCCCGCCCCCTCCCCCCCCCCAGCTGTGTCTCCCCCTCGAGTGCCAAGGTAGGGTCACCTCTCTGCCGGCACTCAGGGTGGGGATGGGGCCTGGGGATTTTCCACTGCAGACCAGACCACAGTGCCGGGGCGCTTGGGACGGTGAGGGGATCGGAGGCCTGGGGCTCTGCCTCGGCTGAGCCCCCCGCCCTCCAAATTCCTCGCCTACGATATGGGGAGGGGAGGGGCAGCGTGACCCCTCCAAGGTGACCTTCGTGGGCCCGGAGGGCTGTGGCTCGGGTGGTGTGACGCAGGTGCCCGCCATGACATAGGCGGACGCGTCCTGGCCGGCCCCCGGCCCCCCAGCAATGCCCCCTTCCCCTGGGCTCTGAGGGAAACAGAAGGCTGTCTCCACTGCTGGACTCAGCGACAGTTTGGAGACTCATGATTCATATCCCAGGGAGGCTGTGGGTGAGCAATGAAGTGACTGTTTGTTTCCCACTGCAGAGTCTCTGTGCATTTTTATTTTGCCTGCTGCTTCAGCAGCAGGGCCTGGAGAGGCAGATGCTGGCATGGGCCAAGGAAGCCGGAGAAGCAGGAACGAGTCGAGTCGTGAGGACCCTGGATGGCCTGCCTCCCGGCCCGAGGAGCTTCAAAGGACATTTATGCGCATATTTTGAAGTTAATCATTCCTCCTGAGGATCCCAGAATCTCAGGGCAAGGTGAAGAATCTCCCAGGGCCCTCGTCCTGGCCTGCCTTCAGCCGGCGGCCCCCTCCCTCCCTAGCAGCTTGGGAAGGACACGCAGGGAGCGGTCCCAGGTGGCCCGGGTTTCTCCCAGAAGCTCCGGGCAGGGTCATCCGGGGTCACCATGCTGGTCATCCAGGCAGGTGCCCAGCATCAGGTGAGGGCTCTTCTGGTGCTGGGCTGTGTCCTTCAAGACTTTGGATCTGGAATTCTCTGGCCAAGAGTGGGATAGGACTCACGGCCCCCATCTTGAAAAGGGTGATTCCCTCGGGTGGTGGGGACGAGCAGGGGGTCTTTGGAGGAGGCCTTCTGACCCTTCGTTGTTCTGAGTCCAGTGTCCCACCCCCGAGTGCACTGTCTCCCCAACCTTTGGGAAGGCAGCATGGGGGGGGGGGTCTCCAGCTGACCCCAGATGCCTGCGGTCCAATTCTCTCAGCACCCGAGACCCCCGGAGCCCTCTGGCTCCTGTCTGCGAGAGACGTGTGACCGCAGGCCATGCTAGCTCCTGTTGGAAGGGAACATGGTAGAAACCCCAAAGCAGCAGACATCATGGCTGGTTGCCCTAGGACATTGGTCCTGTCTTCAGGTGCCGGGAGGAGTGAGGGAGAGGCAAGGGAGCCAGAACTGGGGGGCCTGCCCGACTGCTCCCCCTCCCCCACTCTGGCACAGGGCCCTATGATGTCCTGGCGGGCATTCCAGGCTCCTCCCTCGCGGGTCTCCCGGCCAAGGACTGGATCTATATCCACGTCGCCGTGTTCTTCATCATCAGCTTTGACGGCAAGGTGGCGGCGTGCGGACCGTCTCCGTCTCTCTTCCTGTCCTGCGTGGCCTGCATCAGGTGCACCTGAGCCCCCAACCCCTGCTCTGCTTTCCCGTCCCTGTACCCCTGCCCGCAGCTGGCCCCCCCACCTGCACACTGACTTCCGGCCCCAGCCAGGCTGTGCCCAGAGGGCAGCTCACCGCACGCGTAGTTCATACCGACAGTTGCTCAGATAAGAGCCCGGCCCCAAATGGAGCGAGTCAGGGGCTCGTGTTTAGGCAGGGCTGGCTGATGCGTCCTGGCAGCGATAGCGTGAGGACGGAAGGGGGAGAAGACAGAAGTCCGTGTTAGACGCCGTGCAGGGAGCGGGGGGTCTCGGTTCGGTTCCGTACAGCAGCCTCCGGGGACCAGGCAGACGGAAGGTGAGGCCCCGTGACCTCAGGTCCTTCCCATCCCGACACTCTGGCTTTGTGGGCACCCTTGCCATTTGCATATCCCAGCGCTCGGGCGGGGGCGGGGGGGAGGGGGCCTGGAGAACCACAGAGCTAAGCAGGCCAGAGGCCGGCCCCACGCCTCCTCCATGCAGCCTGCCTTGGAGCACACTTCCCGTGGTGGCGAGCGCAGGGGCTCCCACGGCGAGACAGGACCACGGAGGCCGTGTGCACTGATCGGTGAGGTCACACAGGCTGGCCCACGGCTAGACACGTCAACTCTTCGCTCCAGGTGACCTGGCAGGTCTGACACCCAGGTCGAAAAGAGGGTGCATGTGCGAGAGACACAGAGAGAGGGACCCACCGCCAGTGGCTCGGTGAGCAGTCAGGACTCCTCACGCAAGGGCGTCGAGCTCTCTGGGTGCCACCCTTCTCCAGCCCCCAGCTTTGTCTTTCTGCAGGTGACGGAACTCAGGGCACCGACCCCCGACTTCACTTTGGTGCCTCATAAAGACTTGCTTAGCCTCTCATGTAAGAATGAGCTTGGGCTCCAGCCAGTGAGGACTGCTGTTGGAAAAGATGATTTTGCATAGGGAGTTTTTACTTCCAAACCTTCCCTTGGCCCTTCCGGCTGCTGCCGCTCCCGCCCTGGCTGGCTCTGGTGCCTGTCCATTTCTGTAATCACTGCAGTACATTTATCAGGGAGCGTGTCTGAACTGCAGATACACTATAATTCATGGAGAAGCATCCTGGAGAATTTTCTGACGGCCACGGCCTCTTATTCAGTGGTGGGCCTGATCACTATCTACACTTAGCAGTTCCAAATCATTGCTGGATTCAACAAAAAATTAAAGTTTATTTATTTATTCTGAGGGGAGGGTGGGTAAAGGCTGAGAGAGAGAGAGAGAGAGAGAGAGAGGAGAGAGAGAATCCCAAGCAGGCTCTGCACTGTCAGCACAGAGCCTGATGTGGGGCTTGAACTCACAAACCGTGAGATCATGACCTGAGCCGAAACCAAGAGTCGGTCGCTTAACCGACTGAGGCCCCCGGGCGCCCCTATTGCTGGATTTGCAACCCAACTCTGGGGCTGTCTGAAGAGGAGTAAGAATTTGGGGTCTGGGGCTGGTGGGTGGGTAGCTCGTGTGCTAAAAGGCCCCAGTTCTGCCAGGATCCATGGCTTCTGGGGTCAGGGGACAATGTGCCATCAGGTAGAAGCCCACAGAGGAAGTCGAGCCGTCACTCGCCAGGGCCCGTGTTTGCCGAAGGAGCTGCTCGTAGGCCGGCAGGGAACCCCAGAAGGCCTGCCGTCTCAGGCCTTGGGCAATTGTATGGGGCAGGGGCCCTTCTCATTGGTTCTGTGTTCTCTGGACACCTCTGCAAAGCTATTAGCGCCTCCAGGTCTGTGGAGGTGCCTCTGCCCATTCCATAGTTTCTGGGACAGACCCCGAGTCCAGGGAGGGCAGAGCCACAAGTCCAGGGAGGGGGGAATCCCCCAAGTCCAGGGAGGGCGGAGCCACAAGTCCGGGGAGGGGGGAACTGCCCAAGTCCAGGGAGGGCGGAGCCACAAGTCCAGGGAGGGGGGAACTGCCCAAGTCCAGGGAGGGCGGAGCCACAAGTCCAGGGAGGGGGGGAGCCCACCAAGATTTTGCTGCCAGACCATTTCTGCTGCAACCTTGGGACTGTGTGGGACTCTTGCACCCCTCGATCTCAGCTGTGAGTCTGAGTTCATCCCAGATGGCATCGTGAGCGTGCTGGGCTTTCTTCTCGGGGTCACGTGCACCCACCAACCAAAGAACCCCTTTGGGCCCAAAGCCACGCCGCGTTGCCCGTGGGAGCCACGCCTGGGTCCCTCCCTGTCAATACCATGTGGTTCTCGACAGAAGGGTTGAGGGGCCTCTCGAGGAAGGTGTCGCTGTCAGGTGCAACCCAGGTAGGGGCCTGCTCTTCAGGCCTCAAGGCTGTCTCCCTGACCCCAGGCCACGGGATGCGGGTCCTGAGTAATTGGACGGACTGTCACTGTTTGCTCCTGTCCTCTGCCTGCCGCCTCTCTGGGGGCTTGCGCCATCCACCTTCATTACGTTAAGGAACCACCAGTCTGCATAATATTCCCATTAAATGGAAGGGTACCGGTGTCCCTGGGGTAGCATTTGGAGATTCTGCTAATAGACTCAGAGACGGGCTCGGCCCAGGGGACGTGGGAATTAGATTTACTTTCCATCTGCTGAGTCATCCATTTGTAGGGGTTCTTTTGAAGTCGGCGGGGAAAGGTTAGGTTCGAAGTGTCTTTGCAGGGCCAGCAGCCCGGGCGGGGGGGGGGGGGGGGGGAAGCTCGCTGGCGCTCCGTTGAGTTGACGCTTTGCTTTCGCGGGGACCTCCTTTAGCCCCCTCGTGAGACCTGTGGGATGTTTTTACGTGCCTCAGGGTTTAGTTGTCTTAGTTTACCTTGTTTTCGTTTTACTTGTTTCCGTTTTCACCATTCCGGACCCTCAACGAAGACACTGGCTGTGAAACTTGGCTCTTAAAGGTCTCCTAATTTTTTAGACGGAGTCATTAATACGTTAGAATATTTTGCAGAATTCTTCTCTTAAAAGGCCGCGTGTTGCCGAAGCGATTCATTTCATCGCCAAGACAAATGAAGTGGGCGGCTGTGGTCCTCCGAAGGCCCGGATCTGTCTTCTGGATCGCACTGCGCAAGCCCCTAGCAGGTTACATGAAAAAGTACACACAGTATTTTGTGTACTACCCACAGATTGATTCTTTTATTCCCCCGGGGTTGTAAAACATTCCTTTCTGTCAACATCGTGCGGTTTGTTTTTGGTTCGTGCTCAGCTCTGCTGGGATCCAAGGCGGGCTGTGGAAGCTCTAAAGAAACAGAGACGGGTCCCCTGGGGGGGCCGGGAAGCCACACCTGGGAGCCGCGGGGCGCCCTCCCCCCGCCTGCTCCCGGTCCCTGAAACGACGTGCATGGACACATTCCATACCAGAAGGAGCCCGGCTGCGGGGTGAGGACAAAGTGTGGGGAGAAAAACATGGTCTTCTGAGGCCCAGGGCCCCGCCGGGTCAGCCGGTGAGATGGTACGAAGGGGTGAAGGTTTTCAGAGGCGATGGATGGTGTTTGGGACCAGGTTGCCATGGTAACGCCACGCGAGCACCAGCCCCCGTGGTACTGGCAACGGGAGCGCCCTGTGATCTGTATCCCCCGGCAACACGCAGGAAACCGACGTGCATCTCCTGGCAGACGTGAGGCTCTTCCTTAAAATTCTTCCTGCCGAGGGGCGCCCGGGTGGCTCCGTTGGTGGAGCGTCAGACTTCGGCGCAGGTCACGATCTCGCCTTTGGCGAGTTCGAGCCCCGCGTGGGGCTCGGTGCTGACAGCTCGGGGCCTGGAGCCGGCTTCGGATTCTGTGTCTCTCTCTCTCTCTCTCTCTCTCTCTCTCTCTCTCTCTGCCCCTCCCCCGCTCATGCTCTGTCTGTCTCTCTCTCTCTGTCAAAAATAAATAAACGCTAAAAAGAAAAAATAAATCAATAAAATTCCCCCTGCCGGGGGTCCTCGGCTGAGCACCTGAGCCCTGCGGCCGGTGCCCCAGATCAGCCGGCCCTCCCCGGTGCAATCGAGTGTTAATCTAGTTCTTTACAAAAATTCCAGCAGTGAATGAATGCCTATCGCTCGGGCCCCGGCGAAACAAATGATGCTATGTCTCAGCGGCGAGATATATACACTGATAGGGAATCAGCTTCAAGACAGAGTGCCGAGCAGAGAAAGCAAAGTGCCGAACACCACTCGTGGAATGTGCTAGCATTTGTTTCAGGAAAAGATACATACGCACGCATGCTGACACATACACGGCCTATCTTTGCAAGAATTCACAAGAAGCCGGTCACGGGGTGGGAGATAGAGGCGGAAAGAACAGTTACTTTTCACCGTCTGCCCTTTCTGTACGTCTTGAGTTATGTTTCGACTGTGCGCACGCGTGGTCTGGCCAATATAATAAATGAACACGCTATTAAAAATCTGTTGGCGAGTGTGCTGTTTAAACAAATCCAAGAGGAAACAAATACTGTTATAAACGGAGGAGGCCCCCTCCCTCTCTTTCTCTCCCTGGCTCCAGGCGACGCTGTGGGAACTTCGGAAGCATTAAGAACTGAATCGGGAAGGCAAATGCTTCTTCCTTCCAGCTTGACTCCTACAGTCCCCTATGCCCGAGAAAAGCATTCGTGTGAGGCTTGCCAGTGTGGAACAGACCAGGCCACGCAGAGGACTTTTCCAATGACCAAGGCCTTGACTCTGCCCCCTCCTCATATTGCCTTGTGCCTTGGACCCATTTCATGCCATTTCGATAAAACAGACTCAGCAGTTGGGACTTGATTCCCTACGTTTAACTGCCTAAGGGTACTCTGCCTTTGGTTTTTAGCCTCGGACCTGGTGGGGGATGGGTGGGAGCCCAGGACTCTGCAGACAAAGCAAGCAGCGTGGTCCAGGATGAATGGGAACCAGGGAGGATGGAAACCTGGGGCGGGGGGAGGCATCAGCAGGTTAGAGATGCCGTTTCCCGCCAAGATCCTGCGTGATGCTGTCTGGGTTGCTCTCTGGTGTTGCCACGAATCCTGGGCGTATAGGCAAAGAGTTAATGCATTGGAAAAAGAATCCGCCAAGCTCGTTGACCTGATTCTCTGATTCAACACGGCATCAGCATACTCTCACATTTTTGTGCAAACTGTCCCAGATGTGGGGTGGCTGGGAAGTCGTCCACCTGCCATCTGCCTGCTGTGGCCCAAGCAGCCGTGTCTTCCTTCCCTCTCCAGAGGGGGGGCGGAGGGGGGGCAGTTCACATCAGCTGGACCCGCAAATTCAGGATGGTGGGTGAATGCCTCTGCACTTTCAATGAAAACATCATTCGTGGGCCCCCCCGGGTGGCTCAGTTGGTTAAGCGTCAGACTCTTGGTTTCAGCTCAGGTCATGATCTCTTGGTTCATGGGATCGAGCCCCCTGTCGGGCTCCACACCGAATCCTGCTTGGGATTCCCTGTCTCCCTCTCTGTCTGCACCTCCTCCTCTCCTGCTGACACACACACACACACACTCTCTCTTTCTCTCTGTCGCTCTCTCTCAAAAATAAATACATAAATGTAAATAAAAAGAGAAAAAAATAAAACACAATTTGCAAATTAAAAGTGGCAGAGGTTCCTGGAGTCCGTGTCACTTAGTTGGGGAACCAGCTGCTTACAGATGATTTGAGCCCATGCGTGTCTTTGATTTAGCTTGTGCTTGGGATCCAAAGAAGAAATATAAGACGCTTACTACGGTGCCTGCCATATTCCAAGTGCTTCATACACGTCAGCACGCCGTGGGCCCTGTGCCAAATCCTACCCTCCTGTTTGTAGATAAAGCCACACTCACGTACCCACTGCCTGTGGCCGCTTTCTTGCCTTGAGAGCAGAGCTGAGTTGCGGGGCACCTGGGTGGCTGAGTCGGTTAAACGTCCCACTCGGGCTCAAGTCACGATCTCGCGGTTTGGGGGTTCGAGCCCCGCGTCGGGCTCTGTGCTGACAGCTCGGAGCCTGGAGCCCGCTTCCGATTCTGTGTCTCCCTCTCTCTCTGCCCCTCCCCCGCTCGTGCTCTCTCTCTCTCTCAAAAAAAAAAAAACATTAAAAAAATTAAAAGAAAAAGAGTAGAGCTGAGTCATGACAGAGCCTGGATGACCCCCGTGTCCACACTATGCCATGTGGCCTTTTGTAGAAACAGTTTGCTCACCCCCCTCTGGAGGGGGATGGGAGGGTTCACAGACATTTGGAACACGGGAGGACTGTGTTACGGTGGAGGGGATGGAAGGGCCGTGCCATAGGCAGTTAGTATTACCGGAACATAGCATCCTTTAAACAACACCACCACCCCGCAGCATCCCCGGGGGCAGCTGGTTAAAGCCTTTCTCCCCCCCCCCCCCACCCACCCAGAGGAGGGAACGAGTGATTGGGACTCAGCAGTCGGCAAGCTGCCGGCTGCTTTTCCGAAGCTTCTAGAAATGGTTAATGGAACTCAAGTGTTTCCGTGGCGCGGCTCGGAAACACACGTCATTAGATTCGCGTCCCCACAAGTCATCTGGCACACGCTGCGGGAGGCCTGTGGCCTTTCAGGAGGACCAGGTCCTGTCACGTCTGGGAGGCACAGAGTCAGGTTTTGAGGCCCGTGTTCCCTTTCTTCTGCATGGCATCGACCTCCTGTTATTGAGGGTCCGGTGGGTATGTTTTTAACTCCCATTTATTTCCCCCCTAATTCGAAATGCTCCGGTCCCAGCCAGGGAGCAGAACCCAGCCAAGGGGCCCGCAGACTCCAACGCTTTGCCTTGTCGGTTTGTCTGATGAGTCCCCTGCGTCATGCCCTCCAGGTGGTGGCCCAGAGGAGCTCTGTCTGAGCTGGAGCACGGCTGGGTCTCAATTTTCCCAGCGTCTGGCTTCGTGGCGTCTTCTCGAAGGCGAGTTGCTGCGGGAACCACTAGAACATCGTGATCCGGGGAGAGAACGTCTGGCGTAATCTCTGCCGTTTCAGGGGTGACACTTGGGTAGGAGGGGCGCAAAGGACTCGCCCAAGAGCCACGTCCCGTCCATCTATTCCTTTCCCAAATGTTGGGGGGCTGGGCGCCCCCCTGCCCTGGCCCGTTGACAGGACGCGCAAGAGGGCGAGGTAGGAACAGAGACCACGTCGGGAGGGGAGGGGGCCGGGGTGGGGGCAGCTGTGGCCGTTGGCAGACTGTGTCCTGTCACCCCTCTGCAGCTCCAGCCTGGTCCGAGGCCCGGCGAGCCCGTAGGGGTGATGGAGCTGGAAGGGACTTTGAAAAGGTGGGCCCATTCCGCACAGGGGGCTCCTTCACTGGCCCTCCTCTCTAAGCTGGGGGAGGCAGACAGGCAGGACGCCTCGAGGACTTGCAAAGAAGAGCCGAGGTGCCCCAAGGGTCTCCCGGTCCGTCCACAGGGCACGGGGTTCTGCCTGGGTCAGAGCCAGAGGCCCTTCCCAGGCCATCTTGCAGCTTGGGTCCCATCTGCGGCCCACGGATGGGCCGGACACCCCACCAAGTACCCTGGCACCATTTTCTGTCGACCCCACGGGGCAGCAGGTAAACAGGACACGCCCACTGGCCAAGTTTGCCGAAGAATACATCCTCCACCTGTGGCCACTGGCAGAGAGGCTCAGAGCCCCAAGGAGGTGTGACGGCCAACGGTGGCCTTGTCTACGCCGGGGGGGGAATGAAATAAGGGCCCGTGACTTGCAGGTGCAGACGAATGGGGTGGTGGAGACCGCGCGCCTCTGGGATCCACGCGCACCAGCGAGAAGATGGAGTGCCCGGCTCGGGCCTGGCACACAGTCGCCTCCCTGGTGAGCTCGCCACCCCACCCCCCACCCCGCCCCTCCCGGGAGCACTGCATTAAGTAATTGCTTTTGTGGCCAAGTTATATATTACTGAGAACGAACCTGGCTCCGACTTATCATTCACTTTTACTGTTTTGCCTAGAGAGGTTTCCGTGGCAGCTCGGAAAGCCAGGGATGAGTAAGGACAGAGGGGACGTTAAAGGCAGGCTGTTAGCAGAAGTGACAATTAAACACCTCGGCCAAAATCGAAGCCCGGTAGCGCCTCGCCCATGAGCGGGGGGACAGATCGCTCCCCTTTTGGAGCCCCTCCCAGAAGTGCCGAGTGTGCAAGGGTCTCTCTCTTTTGACCCCAACTCTTGTGGAGTAAGGGCTGTGGCCCTGTAGGCCAGAGGTGGATACTGAGGCTCCAGGAGGCAGAGAATGTGACGTGCAGGGTCGCACGGAGAAGGAATGGCAGGGCCAGAATGAGACCCCCGTCTCAGGGTCGCCACTTGGCCGCTGGCACAGCTCATTTGGCCAGGTCCCACCCGAGGAGCACGAGGCACAGAGGCCCACCCCCCGCCCCGCCGACCCGTCCCCCGGGAAGAGGACAGAAGGGAGTGACGGCAGGTGCGGCAGAGCGGGCCACATATGCTCCCCTCTCTCCGGTCCGTCGGGCACTCCCGGGCCTCGGTCTAGAACAGAGAGGAGGAATTCAACGGCAAATCAAAGGAAGCCCACGTGGCTGTCTAGGCGCAGAGGGAGCGAGCGAGGCGGGCCAGAGATCTCAGGTGCAAGAAACCGGCTGGTCGTGATTAAAAGCTGCCACCACCTGTGTCCTGGACCCCCCTTCCCTGGCACCTTCCCGGCACGACCCTGGCATCGGCCCCTTGACCACTCGCTCTGGCTCTCCCAGAAGAACACGTGTCGGCAGGGTGCTGTTCGATGCAGGGGCCTCGGGCCACCGAGCCGCGGTCACGGAGGAAGAGGCCGACCATGCTGGTCAGAGTGAGACACAAGCAGCTCAGGGGGGCACCGGGCCCCAGAAGGAGGCGGAAGGCCGACCTCACTCATCAGGGAAGAACTGGCCGCGTTCGATATACACTGCGAGGGCACGATCCGTTTTGGTAAACGAGTTACCCCAGAAGATTAACAACAAGCCTCTGTGGTGCTCCACGGGGCCACGCTCTGCGGTCCTCCGGGTCACCACGGGCGACACCCGGAGCCCCCGCCCCCAGCCCCGATTCGTTTCCCGGGGAGTCCTGGGGAGCTGCGGTTTCCTTGGGAGGCGTTTTATTTTAAGAAGCGTCAGCCTCCGTTGGTTACCGCTCGACTCCAGACCTTGCCCCCAGAAACTTATGGAAAAGGATGAGCCAGCCGTGCAGCTCCTCAGACAGAAGACTATTTAGTCTTCTTGCCCTAATTTGCTGAGAGAACGCACAGGAGGGTCTCTGCACAGCCATCGGGGGCTGGGCAGAACAGAGAATCTCTATGAGGGCTCGTGAAAGGCATCTGCGTAGGAACGGGGACAGTGCTTGGACCGTCTGGAGCCCCGAACAGACCTCACTCTTCATCTCAAGTAATTAGTTAGTCTCTCGCAAGTGTCCCAAGCTGAAGCACACAGGACGCACTTATGGCTAAATATGACCTAATAAGGCAATCCTTTTCATTTCTGTGTCATATAATCAATAGGGAAAATACAGCATATTTATAACCCACAATTAGGCTTTCACTGCATTTCCCCACGCCCCCCCCCCCCCGCCCTCCATCATTCATCAACAAACACCCTCTATAAACCCTATACCCGAATCTGAGTGGTTCTCATTCTATCAATCAAGTTGTCCTCGGTGCAGGAAAGATTCCATGGCATGGCAATGGCATTTAAAAAGAGAGAGAGAGAGAGGCCCACGAAGGATGATTTTTAAATTCACACATCATGTGGCAAGATGGATTTCAGCATTAACCAGCAGCATTATTAAGAGCTGGCTGCTTAGAGGGGAGGCGTCCTTGAAAGGGTGATGGTATACACATTGTGTTACAAAGTAATATAATCAAGCAAAGTAAATGAACTCATTATGATCGGCTTTTTATTCCCAGCTTGTCAAGAGTCATAACTGTATGAGGCATTCTCTACCCCGATCAATTGGAAAATCAATACCTTGGTATTTGTGGAGAGCATCTCTGATAGGAAGAAACGAAAGGGAGTGTTTGGGAAACATGGGGGGTATGATTTAGTCGTCCTGGCAGCCCGGGTCTCCAAGCAGCCACTCATCTTTGCCAGAGCCGGGGCCGGGACGAGGGCTGACTCCTGGGAGCCAGCGGGCTGGCCGGGTTGGGAAAAGGCTTTGATCCTCCAAACCTCGGTTTTCCTGGGGAATCGAGGACGGCGAGTCTGGGCGCAAATTTCAGCTCTTCGCACACCAGCAGCCGTGTGCGGTGAGGCTTTCCCACCCCTCCCGTGGGCGCGGACGCAGGCTTGCTTGGCTCGGTGGGGCGGCTCGCCATCTTGGCCCCCGGGACTTTGTGGGGGACAGCGGGCGCCACCAGAGGCCCACCGCCTTCGGAACGGCCTGCCGGGACCCTCACTCTCCCGACACCATCACTCAAGCACGTCTTGACTACCGAGCGCTTGGCAGTGTTTAATCAACCGCGGATGTTACAAGTTTCGGGCGTGAGGTGACTGACCTCACTGTACGTGTCCCCACTTCCTAGATTGTTTTATTTTAACGAGGTGAGGACCAGTCACATGCGCAAGCAGAGGGAAGAGTGTCACAACCCCCCACGGATCCCTCACCATCTCCAGCAATTATCGACTCATGGCCCATCTTGTTTATCTTGTTTTCATCTCCCCCCCCACCCCGTTCTCCCACCCACGGATTATTTCGAAGGAAACGCCAAACATCGTGGATATTTCCGTGTACATCCTCGAAAACCGTGACCACGATACCGTCAGCGCACCTAAAAAAACGAGCAACTCCTCCAATACCCAGGGCGTGTCCAGATTTTCCTCATCAGCCCGTAACTTTAGAAGACAACCGGTTCGAGCCAGGATCCAAATAAGGTCCACGCATCGTGATGGGTTACTTGGTCGATACAGCGTTTAAGCTCTTAATCTATAGATTCTCCATCCCTGCAATTTGTTGGTTGAAGGAACCTGGTCCACTGCTGCGGAATTTTTTGCAGTCTCGAGGTTGCTGACGGTTTCCCCAGGGCTTCATTGCAAATGGTGATATTCTAGGCCTACCGTGTCTTCTTTATTAATTAACTGAAGGACTGCTATGGAGAGAAACACTCCCTCATCAACGATTCAATTTCCCTGAGAAACAGTTCTTATTTAAAAAACAACAAGGCAAGAAAAATGCTTGATTTTTCACAACAGGGGGGCCGTTTCGTAGGCCTCTCCCAAGGCGGCCAGCGAGTTTTCGGCGTTTCCAATCTTGGGCAGCCGTTGTCCCATCCGTGCTCAGACTGCCCGGGTCTTCGGCCCGAGGGGACCCCTCGGTTTTACAGCCAGCGACCTTTCTCACGGGTTCCACCCTTTTCCCTTCCTTCGAGACCTCCGGCCCGTGGAGAGCTCGGTGGAGTCAGAGGGCTGCCTGCCTTCTTATCACCTTGTGGTTGACTGACTCTTCTTCATTTTCTCTCTGGACAGTCTGTAACAAATCGTTTTCTGTCTGGACAGTCTTTAACAAATTGTGTCTTGTTATTTATCCAATTTGCTAATACATCATATGGTTGTAATGAATTTCTGGGCCGTGGGGTGCTTCGTACAAGCAGCGGTTAACGCACAAACGCATTCACGGACCCAACTCCCCACCGTCCCCAAACCCCCAAGCCTTCTTGTCCCAGGGACCAAGATGGCCATTCCCGCCCCTGCCCTGCACTTGTTGGCGTTCGTGGCTATTTGTCTCGCGTCTTTCATCCTGCATTTCGGCTGCGTTCTGTGGCCGCCCCCGATGCCACAGGGCGGCGCATGGATTTCTGCTCCCTCCATCCATTGTCATCTGGCTGATTTATTTGTTGAATCTTCAGCGGAGAAAAGCAATTGCTCTGAGGTCTGGCCCAGATACTGTGCTGTTCTCGTCAGTCTTATGACCTTTCAGTGTTTTCTGTGTCTCAGGCTGCCTCCTGCTCTCTGCAAAGGTGAGCCAGACAACGCGGTCACCCACGCACCCTTTTGGGGGAAGTGCTGAGTTTTGGCAAAGGCTGACTCTGCCCCGGATGTCTGGGGTTCCCTTGAGTGGGGGTGGGGCTGGGGCTCCTCTGTCTCAATTCCTTTTTACAAAGGAGTCGCTGCACTGAGGAATGATCGGGCTTTGGAAATGATTTGGCCCAACCCCTGGGGCGTCCCGTTCTAGGACCCACTCGGTCTGAGGGCAGACGCAGGCCCCACGAGCTGACCCAGGCTTGCCCCTGGGGGAGCGGTTGGTGCGACCCTGTCCTAAAAAGCAAATTCAAATGAAAGGGGTAGGAGGTGGGGAAGCGCCATGCCCCCTTCCACCTGCGTGCACTGCTTCCCCAACGCTGCCCGCCTCTGTCCCCGGTGGCGGTGGCGGGGCGGTGGCGGTCCCGCTGGGTTAAGTCAGCCAGACGCCGCCATCCCCGGGGGGGGGGGGGCGGGGGGGGGGGGGGGGGGGGAACAAAGCGTGTTGCCAGTTCTCCATCGAGGTTCACAGCTCCTTGGTGGCACAGGCCAAAGGGGCCGGCGTCTGCGGACGGGGACCTGGGTAGCCTTTTCCTTGGATTGTCTTGTCCCAACACAGTGAAGACTCAAAAATCTCGTCCGGAGTCAGACTGAAAACCTCTGTCCTCCTCTCGGGTCCCAGTTCGCCAGAACCAGTGAATGCGGTTCTGTTGGTGGCTGAGTTTCCATGACCGTCTCCGCGGCCTCCGTTGCGTTTCCCTCCCAGAGCTGCTCTGGCTTTCCGCCCCCCTGCCTCCCGCCTGCCTGGCCCTTCCTGCCATCCCTCCTCTCCCAGCCTCCCCCAAACTCTCCGCTCGCCTTTTCCTTCCCTTCTTTGTGCTTCTCTCTTCTTGCTGGCTTCTCCCTCTCGCTCTCCACTTCGGTACCTCCTTGCAGAGTGCCACCTGGCGCCTCTGAGGACCACGGCGAAGGGGCCCCCGGGCAGGCGTCCTGGTGAAGTGCCAGGTTCCCCAGGCCACTCAGTCATCAGGGTTCTGAAGACGTTCCCAGCATCCTCTCAGTGTGTCCAAAAAAAAAAAAAAGAAGTCCTTCTCTTGACCTTGAAATCTTATCTGACATCTTAGACATGCCCTGTGATTTGAAAGAAGCTTTAATAGAACATAGACTCAATGATCTTTCAAAAAATAATGAAGACGAAAAGAAAATTGCTCCTTCCTTTACAGATTACCCATGGAGAATCACAAGTACAGAAATACATTCAAATCTCATTAAGTGGTTGTATCTCTCAGACTTTGCCAAGAAGCCGGATGCCAAGTTGTTACTCTGTGAGAACTCAGGGGGGTCTGAGAGCTTCTTCACTTTGGGAACTTCAGATTGGGAGGGCAGTTGAGAACCTAGGACATGCCAAGGGCCATCTCAGTCTTCCTTCTTTGCCAATCTTCTTTCCAATATTTCTCCATTTCAGCTTCTTGTAATCACCCAGATGGTACTCAGAGAAGAAATATAGTCACCAGGTTCCAAGGTCTCAATCTAATTAAAAAATGCTTGCGTTGGAGAGAATTTTAATTCATACGCGTTATTCCGATGGCGTGCTGGGTGGGGGGGAGGCTTTTCAGTAGGGTTTTAAATCCAGAGACTTAGTAAGATAGTAAATGAAAAGCGGACAGCTGATTTGCGAATGTGATTTCCAAATATCATCTCGAGCGAAGGCCTTCCCAAACTTGGGTTTTGGGAGTTAGCGCTTACCTACCCAAACGTGGGTCCTCTGTGTTCTCCTCGGGGTTTGCCCTTCTCACTTAGTCTCAAAAATATCCATCTTCTTGAAAGCCGGCTGAGTCACATGTGAGAAGACAGAGCCGTGGACGGTGGACGCAATCCACGTTCACCCTCCCTCCTCCTCTTACCTTTTCCCCTGAATTCTGTCCCAGGCCCAATCCCGTTTTTCATTCATCCGCCTCTATCCATCAGATGCTGGTCATCTCGAACCGTGTGCCCTTCACCTACCTTGGAAGCGAGCGCCGGCCAGGTTCCGTGCGGACCAGGAAGCTCTGTGGTTCTGGACCCACACGCTGAGCGGGCCCTGCAGGCTTTGTGACGCTTCTGGGCTGCTCACGACTCCTGGATGCTCACGCGGCACTGCTGTCCCGCGCCCCCGTCCAAGGAGATGGTTGACGAGGGAAGCCCCCCTGTACTGTGCCAGGATGAAACAGGCACCCTGAGCGCACCCCAGGGGCTCTCGCTGCCACGGCAGCTCCTTGCACGTAGATACTCATGAGGTTAACGTTCGGATGCTCACGGCCACTGGGCTACTGCCAAGAACCGTGACCCCTTGTTGGGATCTCTATAGTTGACCTCCGGCCTCTCCTGGCGGCCTCCCTGCGGTGGCAAGTGTTTGCGGAGGAGAACAGAGCATCGTGAGTATGTGGGCAGGGGACAATGGCGAGGTCAGCCAGGAGCTAAGCCCAGAAGACCTCGCCCCTCTCCACCCTGTCCCCAGCTGTAGTTTCTGCCGCTCAGAACCGAGATCCTGGTTCGCGGCACTCTGGTGGGTGACCAGTCTTTGCTCCCTCTCAGCCCTGTGGGCTCCGGAATTGCTTCCTTTGGAGAAGAAATTACCGCGATTTTTTTTTTTTTTTTTTTTTTTTTTTTTTTAGTTAAAAAATTTCAGTCGGTGCGTCAACTTACATGCAGTGAAATGTTTACATCTCAGTGATCTCAGCCTGTTTCCATGGGTGCGGAACAAGACACGGAACGCTTCCGTCATCCCAGAAATTTCCCTCGTTCCTTTTCTCAGTCAGTTCTTCCCGGAGGCGCCCATGACCTGATTTCTGCATCATAGGTTAGTTTTACCTATTTAAGAATTTCATCTAAGTGGAAGCATATGGTATGCACGTTTTGGTGTCTGCCTTCTGCCTTCTTTCGCTCGCCATGGTGTTTTTGAGACCTAACCATTTGGTAGTGTGTTTCCGTACATCATCTCTTTTTATTGTTGAGTAGTATTCCATGGGATGACTATTCCACGTTTGGGCTACCCACCGATGAGTTGATGAACATCTGGGTGGTCTCCAGCTTGGAGCTAATGTGAATAAACCTTCCGGGAACGTTTTGGCTCAGGGTTTTTGTGCACGTATGTTTTCATTCCCCCGGAGAAACGCCGAGGAGTGGAATTGCTGGGTCATGGGGTATGTGCACATCCATTGCTTTAAGAAACTGCCACAGCGTTTGCCAAAGTAGTTCTACCATCTTCTATGACCTTCTGAATGCCTCCCCTCCTATATGTACCATATGTTGACTGGGTCACCGCCCCCCCCACCCACGTGTTCTATCCACTCCTTCTTACATTCCAAAATGTTGCTCGTTTACCGATATGTGCCAGGCACTGTTCGAGGCACTAGGAATTCAACAGGAACAAAAGACCCTTGCCCTTATCCCAGCAGGCTTTTGTTTTTTTTCCCAAAGAAATTGACAAATATATACAGACGCAAAGGACCTAGAATACCAAGACGATTTTGAAAAAAGAAGCGGAGGGCTGGAGCACTAATACTACCTGATTTCAAGACTTACTGTGAAACACGGTCATCGAGATTGTGTGTCACTGGTGAACGAACAGATCCCCGGATCGATGGAACAGATAGTTTGGAAAAGACGGCATTTCTACAAGTAGTGCCAGCACGTTTTTGGACACGTCCCCAAACCCCTCAAGCCCCTAAAGCACACACAAAAAAGCCACCTTTACCTATACATCTTACTACATACAAACATTCACTTGAAATGGATTGCAGACCTACGTGTAAAACCCCAAACTATAAAACGTCTTTGAGAGAAAAAAAATAGGAGAAATTCTTTGCGACCTTGGATTGGAGGCAGATTATTTAAATAGGACACAAAGCGCATGAGCCATGGTAGAAAACAGTTGATCAATTAGATTTCATCAAAACCTAGAAGCTTCTGTTCTTGAAAAGACGCCGTTAAAATCACGCAAAGATAAGCCCCAGGCTGGAAGAAGAGATTTACGTGGCCACTACAGGGCTCGAATCCAGAATATATCAAGAATTTTTACAGCTCAAGAAGAAAACAACACAAGTGTTTAAATGGGCAAAAGATTTGAACGGACGCTTAATCAAAAAAGATAATGAGACCATAAGCACATTTTGAAAAGATGTCCAACATCATTAGTCATTAGGGAAATTCAAATTAAAAATGAAAATGAGATGTCACCACACACTCATTAGAATAGCTCAGATTTAAAACCAAAACACCGGAAACTTAATACCAGGGGCCGTGTTGCTGGAAAGAGCAACTCTACTCTCAGTCATCGCTACTGGGAAGGCAAAACGGTAGAGCCACTTTGGAAGACAGCCGGGGGGTTTCCTCGAATGTTACGTGTTCGCTCACCACCTGACCCAGCCATCCTCCTGCCAGCTCTTCCACCCCGATGAAATGGAAACTTAGTTCCACACAAAACCCTGTACCTGAACGTTCGCTCATCATCGCTGAACAAATGGAAGCAGCCCAAACGTCTGTTCACTAGTGAGCGGGCGAATCGTGGCGCGTCTGGCGAATGGGGCGCTCAGCGATAAAAGGGAGTGGATCGCTCACGCGTGCAGTGATGTGGAGGGCCCTCGGAAGCGTCACGCCAGACACAAAAGGGGGGGCACACTGGTGCCACTTACGTGCTCTTTGGGGCGAGGCAAGCCATAGGGGCAGAAAACAGATCACGGGTTGCCCAGAGGGGGTTGGCTAGAGAGGGCACGGGAAACGTTGAGGATGACAGAAACATTCTACGTCTTGATTGTGGTGGTGGGAACGGGACTGTATGCATTCGCCAAAACTCAAAGAACCACGCACCTAAAAATGGGGAGTTTTACTGAAGGCAACTCGTACCTCCGGGAGCCTGACTTTTTGAAAGACCCTGGCCTCACGCAGCTTCCCATCTCGTGGGCACTGTCCTGAGTCTCTGGAGGTCCGCTGCTCGCTGCATTTTGCTGCCTCTCCTGATGTACGTGTGCCTCTCTTTGCAAATTTTTTTTTTCAACGTTTATTTATTTTTGGGACAGAGAGAGACAGAGCATGAATGGGGGAGGGGCAGAGAGAGAGGGAGACACAGCATCGGAAACAGGCTCCAGGCTCTGAGCCGTCAGCCCAGAGCCCGACGCGGGGCTCGAACTCCCAGACCGCGAGATCGTGACCTGGCTGAAGTCGGACGCTTAACCGACTGCGCCACCCAGGCGCCCCAGTGTGCCTCTCTTTTCAGATGACCCGGGGGGCGGGAACGTTTGTGTCTGTGCTTTTCACTTCCCTCTTCAGTCCCCCAGGTCCTGTTTGGACACGGTGAAAGTTGCTGGCTTCCGGCATCATTTCCGGTTTGTGCAGGAATGGCGTTTCTTGCAGGAGTCACATGGAACAGCGCCTTGGCTGTTGGGCACCTGGCGGCCCTCGGATATTCCATGCTGCACGGAAGCCGCCATCTCCCGAAGCCCGTGAAGTTCACGGCCACTGGGTCGCCCAGTGGCTTCCCGGGTACTGGCGGTTTCTGCTAAGACCTTCCTGCCGGTATGGGATTGCCCATCCTTCAAGGTCGCCCTTTGTTTTCCTAGCCTGACGGTCTTAATACCCTACGAAAGGTACTACCGAAACCAACAGTCATCTTAAAAGGCCTTTTGCAAAGATATGTTTGCCGAAGGTGGACAAATGTAAAATGATCCTCCGTGTGTCATGCATGAGGCAGCTTTGGGAGTAGCGTTTGATGTTGAAGAGCCGTGAGCTTAAAGGAAACCAAGAGGCAGAAGGAAACGCAAGAGAAAGCATGCTTTCTGATCCAGCTAATGACCCGGGACGATGGCCCCGTGAGTCTGATGTTTGTTCACCGTACCAGAGTGTGCCCTGTTAGCCTGGTGTCTCTTGAAGCCCAGTCACATCTGACTTATGTGGAACCAAGAGGATTAATCCAGCAGACCGAAGGCTAGAGGAGCTATGGGTCTGAAAACCGGGAGGGACTGTAGGAGATTATTCGGTGCCTCCCTCCCCTGCCCCCATCTTGGGTGGGTAAAGCCTTTACGTTTCCGTGAGATGGAGACAGCCCGGCCCCGTCGGCTCGTCCAGGAGACACTGGGCTCCCATCTCCAGACGCCCAGGGCTGATTCTCTGTCTGACCTGCCATGCCCCACGCACAACCTCCAACTCGGACGCACGTCAGGACCCCACTCAGCATAATGGGGTCATCCTTTGGAGGCTTCGAAGCCTCGGGTCACCCCTCAGAATACCGGCCCTCCTTGGCCTGAAACTTCTGAGTGAGTGCCTGTCAGGCAAACTAGCTTTTACTGTAATGGTGACATTCATATTACCAATTTATCTGGTTGCATCTCTGTGGGTGGAGACACCACAGCGTCTTTTAGCGTCACGCATCTCAGGACTCGATCCTTCTAATGGCCAGCAGGTCTCCCTAGATAAAAATCACGGGCCGTGAGAGCGGAAAGGAGACCTCAGAGATGACAGAGTGGCTTTGCAGACGAGAACACTGGACACAGGAGATGAGAAAGGCAGTGACTGTCTCGTGGCCTCTCCATTTCTTACGCTCAGTCCTTCTCAACGTAGGAGATTCTTCCATGGGCCCTGGGTTAGCGCCTCATCATGTTCTTGGGAAGGAGCATAATTAGACCTCGGGCGACGAGCACACTCGAGGCTATGGCGACGGAGGCGAGTGTAGAGGGTGCTGGCTGGTGACGCCACGCCGGGGAGGTTGCAAACCAAGAGCTGGTGAGTCTTTTCCGCCTTCTCTGCTGCGGGCAGGGGCGTGTGCATCCCTGAAGGTGTTTCCTGTTCCCCACTGGTGGCTGGTGCACGGCTTAGGCCTGTACCCTGCAGTACAAGAACCAAGTGGGTGAGCCCGCCCCTAGAATGTTCACCAGCTCAGCACAGGTGTGGCCCCGGGGAGCAGCTAATGCAAAGCCCACCTGATTTATTAGGAAAGTAAGGCCGAACGCCCAGAAAAGTTGGTGGTCACCCACATCCTCATCCCGAGATTGACTGTTGTTTGTTTTACCACGTTGCTTTATCTGTGCTTGTGCGTGTGTTTGCGAAATCACCGGAAGGGAAAGAGCAGACACACAGGCATTCTCCTCCCTGACCCCGTGATCATCAGCACACCCTCCGAAAGTTGACTCCAATCCCCGGGATCATCTAATCCGTAGCCCAGATGTGGCTGTCCCCAGACCGTCGAGGACCGCTACGTCGTGATTACTAGCGACTGGGCCCGGGATGCGATCCCAGGTCACGTGCTACGTTTGCCTCTTTCGCCAGACTGTTCTTTATTTTCTTTCAAAGAATTTTTTAATGGTTATTTTTGAAGGAGAGAGACAGAACGTGAGCGGGAGAGGGGCAGAGAGAGAGGGAGACGCAGAACCCGAAGCAGGATCCAGGCTCCGAGCTGTCCGCACAGAGCCCGGCGTGGAGCTCGAACTCACAATCTATGAGATCATGACCCAAGTGAAGTCGGTCGCCCCACCGACTGAGCCACCCGGGCGCCCCTTGCCAGACTATTCTTTACATGGACATCGAGGAAAGCCCTAGTAAAAATGGGGACATGTTCATTCTCTCTGGGGAGAGTTCAGGACCAAACAAAAAGGCAAGAGAGAACACAACCTCAGAGTCTGCCCTGAGACCCAAGGTCAGGTCAAGGGCGGCAGTGCTCTCCAGCCAACAGCCTCTGGGCTTCGGGGATACTCTCACCCGGGGCCAACAGCTCTTCCGCAGATTTGGTGAAACTCCAGCCATCCCGCTAATTCCCAGGCTGCTGGCCTGTTTGGCGAGGGCGGAACCCTGGGTTCTGCCCGACTGGAGCTGTAACTGGCTTCCTTTTATGAATGAAGGAAAAGGAGAAATGTGTTTATTTGAACTCTTGCCTCTGAGTGACATCCTGGGCTGGGTTCTCCCTCTCTCCCCCTCTCTCTCGGTTTGTTAAGAAAATACGTGACATCACATCTCATCCCTCACAGACAAGGGACGGAGCCCCGGGGCTTAGGGCTGGGGCCACGGGGGGTAGGTTTCTGAGCACCCCGGCGTGGTGCTGTGATGGAAAGTTCTCAAGCCCACGGATTACCTGTCTCACCCCTGTCAATCACCTCCGCTACTGACCCCACAGGGGACGCCAGGGCGGCTCTCAGCATGAATCGCGTCAAGGAACCGGGAGGGGGTGGGCCCAGGCTCCAGGGAGGTGTGGATAGAGGCCTCATCTTATTCCCCTAGCAAACTCACCACCTGGGCAGGGTGGAGAGCAAAGAACACAGGAGCCCGAAAAGTTTGCCCAAAGGAACCCTGGCTCTTCCCAGAGAGGGTGGTGGCCTCACCGGGCACAGCCAGAAGAATCCTGGTTTCTCCCGTCTTCCGTGCAGACATCCCCAAGGATGTGCCCCGTGAAGCTCTGGAAAAGGAAGCGGGGATCCTTCGGGATGCTGTGCGTTTTGCCTTCTGCTAATCCAGTGGCGGACCTCCCGAGCTATTGGCACGCTTACTGGTAGCGGATCTGGAGGCCACCAAAGTCTTAGCGTCCAGGTACTGGGAAACCAAGGATAAAGACGCCAGACCTCAGGGGCTCAGCTGGACAAGAAGGAATCTTCAGTCAAAGGGTCAAAGGATCACAAGCCTTTAGGAATCACAGAAACCTCAGATCACCTCATCCCCCCGCTCCCCTCCGCGGAGGAGGAGAGAAGCTCGGAGCACGTCACGGGCCGGGGGCAGCTCGGCGGGCGGGGTGCAGAGCGGGACTGACTCCAGCCCTTCCTCCCAGCGCCTCTGCAGCACCCGCTGCTTCCTCCCGAGTCTGGGGCTCAGTCCTCTTATCTCCTTGGGGCCTCAAACGGTGTAGCGCCATGAGATCTTGGGCAATACTAACTTTGAACACAGAGGAAGGGCGAGGGCCAAAGACGGCTCCCTTTGCCAATCTTTGGGGGGAGTGGTAGTAACTCCATGGCCATGGGGGACACGTTCAGCTGAGCGTCAAAAGGGGAGCCTGGGTGACTTCTGGGCAGAATCAGCCTGGCCCTGCAGGGTTCCAGGGGCGCAGGACAACTCTGGGCACCTCCTCTCCACCCCGCCTGAGGCTCACATCCTGTTTCAGTGTCTGCTTGGCCGGCTTTCCAGACAGCCTGACAGTGACAGATGATTCATCTGTTACTAACCTGATCATCTAACAGCCCTGGGTCCCTTCTCCTTCACTGATGGAAGCAACAGCCTGGAGAAAGCCCTCGCGCTGTGCTTTAACACTGTGCCGAAGGGAAGGGGCCGAATCAGGTCCCCCGTCCATTTCGGTGGCGCAGACTGACATTCCAGGATTCAGATATGTCACCCAGCACACCCGGCAAACTGTCCCTTCGAACCCCACAGCCTCTCACCCTGAGATCCTGCCCAGCACGGCCGGGTTTTCGGCACCTTGCGAGAGTCTAGTCCCCTACAGAGTTTCCATGGTTTGTTGAGTGTTCTGTCCCCGATCTGTTGAGCCAAACTTGGTCTTTGTGCTCTGTGGGTTATGATTTTGGGGAAGAAAAGGGAAAAAGGGTTCCTTTCGAGCAGCCAGCTGGACCTAGCTTGTCACACGAATGAGCGACGCAACTCATCTTGAATCTTACTGCAAAAACCGATGGTGACACTTTACCGACAAAGAAGTTACCACAGAGATGTCGTCGAGGCTAAGATGATTCCTCTGATTTATTTATTTATTTGTTTACTGCACACGGAGGGGTGCTGTTGGAGCTGTCTTTAGGCAAGGCTGGGGGACAATGAGGTCCCAACCGGTCGCCGGGGACCAGTTAAGTCGGCTTTTCTTTCCCCTCCCTGGGAGGGCAGTCCTCCCAAGGAATCGGCCATTTCTTGTTGCTTATTTCTTTCTTTGAGACAGACTTCCCCGTCTTGCTTTCCTTCTCTCGTCTTTGAATTCCACCAAGAGGAAGAGACTGCACGAGACCAGAAATGTGCCAGGGTCGGAGTGTGGGGCACTAACGAGCTGTAAATGTGGGTCAATCAGTGGGCGGAGGGGCAGAAATCGCAGGGCCGATTCTTCCAGCTGGGAAGACAAAGGCAGGGGGTCTTGAGTGGGATGGGAACGTGAGTTTCCCCCAGATGATCTGTCCCCGGACGTCATTCTTAGATGAGGAGAGGAGGCTTTGAGCCCCTAGCAGCTCAGACTCCTGGCTTTGGTGAAACTCACTGTCCCCCAGAAGGCCACTTGCTTTCCTGGGTCTGAGCCTGAGTTCAAGCTGTCCCAGGCTAAGAGAAGCTACTGCTACTCCAGTTGGCCGGGACCGTGCTCTGTCCTCCAGTGCTCCGTGACGCACACGCCCCGAGCGCTGCCCAGGAAGGTTTTAGGTGGAACACGTGTGAGTATATTTTTGCTTAAAGGTTAGGCTAATCTTAACGCATGTTAGGGAGGAATATCTAGGCCATCTGGGGAGCGATTTCAAGGATATTATTGCTTAGGATGAGGCCAAGTTTAAAAAGTGAATTGATTTTGGGGCACCTGGGTGGCTCAGTCGGCTGAGTGTCTGACTTGGGCTCGGGTCATGATCTCCCGGTTGGTGAGCTCGAGCCCCACGTCGGGCTCTGTGCTGACAGTGTGGAGCCTGCTTGGGATTCTCTCTCTCTTCCTCTGTCTCTGCCCCTCCACCCCGCCCCCCCCTCCACCGGCACTCTGTCAAAATAAATAAATAAACTTAAAAGTAAAAGTGAAATGACTTTAGTCAACTTTAAACATTAAATGATATGGGGAAAATCACAGCGTGCACGTGACTGAAGTTGGGGAGCGGGCGGGGCACTACTTTGTTGCCGGCTTAAGTGCGAATTCCCAAACTAAGTTCGCAAAGACTCCCCAACCCTGAGCCCTCCTCCCAATCTGAGGTTACCAAACCCCACCTGTAATGTGTGCCCCGTCTTCTGGAGCGGAGAGCAGCCTGGCTCTCTTGTCTCTCCCACCACTGACCCCCCCGCACAGCACCTAGAACACCACCCGGTCCACACGGGCGCATGAAGTGTTGGCTGTTGGGTGCAGGGTGTTGACGTGGCTCCTTTTAGTGAAGGGGAACGTGGAGGCGGAAGTCTGGGCATCTCTCGCCCCACCTTGGGATCGGGGGGGAAAAGGCAAGCCCAGAAACTGACAAAATGGCAAAGGTGTTTTGACTGGGGGAGAAGGAAATGGCTTTCTCGGTTTGTCTTCGATTGCCAGGATGGAGGAAATCAAAGCAAAGCAAAAGAAAATTGCTACTCTGCAGTGAGCCCGCAGGAGTCCTGACGCCTTGGCGGTTAGCGTGAGCTGCCTGGCCACAGAGGAAGCCGAGAGAAGGGTTTGCGTCAAAGGCGACCTGTCCCCAGTGGTCTTGAAACAGGGACATTACAGTGATCCACCCACCACCGGCCCCCAGACCCCCTCATCCCCTCTGGGAGCCAACAAGAGCATGGATTTCTCCCTTGAGAACAGCAGTAATGGAAGTACCCTTCTGTCTGACACATCTCAAGGGCTCAGATTTGGGATCGTGCCTTGACGGAAAATTCTGAATCCAACCTGAAGTCGCAGGAGGGACCCCTCCCCATCTGCAAAATAACCCCCCCCCCCCCCGCCCCGGGTGCAGAAGCGTTCTTTCTGGTTGATCCCTGGTTCTCTGGAAATCGGTGGATTACTTAAATAACATTTTCTGCCCTTCGGTTTTGAGGTTTCGCAGAAACACGATTTCCCCAAAGGGCCAGGTGGCGAAAGAAGAAAGGCGTTTCATTTTTTATTGGTCACGAAATAAATAAAATGTCTTTCAAAAGTTGTTACTTTTAAATTGGACTGGATTTTCTCTTTCTTTCGGTTGAACAAGTTGAAGAAAATAATGTCATCTCTTGGCTACCAACCACCCAGATGATTCTGTTTTATCTGGCAATTTATATGCAGAGTGTGATGTATGGTTTAACCTTCCTAATTGGGGGACACACTGTCTGAATTAGTGACAAGACTGAATTATGGTGCTTTTAAGAAAAAAAATATTCCACTTTAGTACTTTCAAGTTCGTGAAGCCATTAGAACTGGTCTTCCGACGTGTTGCCCAGTAAAGTCTCCCTGGGACTTTTCTTGAAAGAAAGGAAAGATTTAGGCGGTTTCCAGATTTTATTGGCACTAATTAATTTGTCCGAGGGAATACCTTTGTAAGGTGGGCAGTAGGTGGAGGGGTGGTCAACAGGTTCCACGGTGTTGATTCTGATTTCTTCAGTAGAAGAATAAACTTTGCTCCAGTGCAGGGTCATGCTCATCCTCATGATCTCAGCATGGTGGAAGATGCCAAAGAGGAAATATGGCGGCAGCCTTGGGTGAAGCATCCTCCCAGTGAGGTGGGGAATGGTCACAGCTGCCTGGAGCAGAGCCCTTCCAACGACCGAGGATCGGGGGCCAGTTGGGCCAGGTGGTTGCCAGTGCCAGGGTTCCCTAAAAAGGACCCACTCTCTAGGAAATGCCTGTCATTTTACGCAAGGATGTGGCCAGGAGGCAGACAGGCGGCTCACACTTGCCTCCCCACCAGAGCTATTAGAAAGGAGAAGTTAAGCGTGTACCCTTTGGGACACTGGAGAAGCAGGACCCACTCCACCTAGCAGGGGCAGAGTGCTCTCCTACCGTGAGCGATGTGAGTTCAGTGGCTCTGAGCGTATGTAGCAGAGACTGGGGCTTGGAAATTCTGTGGCTAACGAGGTGGATTGATAGTAAAGGGGAACAGAAATCCACAGGGGTCTAACTCTGAACTGTCCATGCGAATACGTAATTGAGATCCAGTTAGGGGAACAGGTAAGCCTGTTTCGACAGTGTTCCCTTCTGCGGTAGAACCTGCAAGAAGGGAGGAAATCTCATGATGCAAAAAAACAACACGCCCACTGTGTCATCGAAGGGCCGGACTTGTCGTGAGGTCTGTGGGCCAAGGGGCAGGAGGGCGTGCGTTCCAAGCTTTTTGTGGATATGTTTCCGGGCGATCCAAGACGGCGTAGCTACGGCCTCTCTGAGACCAACGGTGAAGAAGAAGAATCATCCAGATGGACTGAGGCAGAAATAAAAGACAACTGGCCAAAGCCCCGGACCGGTAACTTTTCTCTGAAATGGACTCAAGGACCTATGTGCATCCAGTGGATGTCTCCCGTGGTTTGAGGGGCAACGGGCGAGGGAGCGTGCCCCCCATTCCGTGCCAGCAGAAGACGCGCGTGCCCAAGGCATGATTGGACCCACAGGCGGTAGGTCAGACTTTGCAGAACAAGAGGCCAAGAACTTAACTTTAGCCTGGGTCTATTTGGATTCCACTGGGGAATTTCTAATTATAAGAGGGACAGCTGTTGCTCTGGAGGCTGGCCACCGTGGGTGCCTGGTGCTTGTTTACTTGTGATCGGGGTGTGATGCTAAGGATGCCTCGCCTCTAAGGGGGCTCCTTTCCGGCTCTTGGGGAAGCGCGAAGGAATCACGGCGAAGCAGATCAACCGGGTCGTCTTGGTACAGATCTCTCCCATTGTCATGAACGCATACGCAGAACCAAATGGAGAACGGGGTGTTTATCTGGGCTCGTTAACCACTATCTTGAGGGGAATCCTGGGCAAAAGGATATGTTATTTGAAGAACGATTTCAGTTCTCTTCTTTGCTATGCCTTATCTCTGTTCTGTTATTTAGGGCTTTTTCTTAAGTGTGCATTCAGTTGAAAGCAACTACTCAGAAAAATATTGAAGAAAGGGAAAAGAAATTCATGTATCACCGACCTTCTGCTCCTGTCTTGAGGGATCCCTTTTTCAATTTTTTGTTTTGCTTTGTTTTTGGCAAAGCCAGAACTGCTTAAAGCAGACCCAAGAAAGGCTGTCGCCCCGTTTTAGCCTTTATACCACACCGCCCTGGCTTTTCCGGGAATAAAGAGAGAGAGATCATCCAGCGAAATTCCGTTTGGGGTTGACTTTGATGTTCCGATGTCTAGATGCAACCGTAAACATCTTTTAAATTCGCAAACCACTCCTAAGAGCCCTTTCTGTTCTAAAAGGAAATTACTTGGAACAAATATGACATCGATTTTCCATCTCTCTTGATTAGTCTCATTTGGTCTGATTTTTATTATTTGAGGCTTACCGACAACGAGAATATACAGTTAGCAATCGTTCTAATTAGATTTTGTGACCTTTAAGGAAGAAAAGGCGGGTCTGGGCCCGGCTGGGCCTGAAACTGCCGGAGAACAGAGCCGGGTTTATGACCGTCTCCCGGCAGCTCCCACCAGGGCACTCGCGGGAGCTCCCGGGGTGAGGACGCTAGAGGAGGGAAGGGGAGAGGTGCGGGGGGACCAGGGCGGCGGGCGGTGCCGCTGTGGAGGTACCGCCACCGGCAAAGTGGGGCTTGAGCGCTGATTCCGACCAACAGATGGTCCGCTAGGAAACACTGGAGTCAAACAGTTCCGGCTTGTGACTGGGTCCATTGAAAGCAAGTGGACTGTGCAGGAAAGATGAGGTCATGGGCGCATATAGGAAGCATAGGGGATCTTTTATACACGCCGATGAAGGGGGGGCATTATGGAGGTGTCCGCACGATTTGGACAACGGGATACTTGCTGAAGGGCCAACTTGTTAGCCTGAGATATTGGGGGCGGGTGGGATATGCATTTTTCCAAGCCTGTTTTCCCCAACGGCTTGAGCTTTGGAACGCATGGGTCAGGCCCAGAGATAAATAAATGGTCTGTCGAGTGTCCAAGGTTTCCCGAGTGAAGCATTTACTGGCCTGCAACCCTGGGCCCTGACAACTGGTAGACAGGAGCCAATACAAATTCGAGAGGCTTTACTCTTTCGGCGGACCTGCTCTTAGGGTCTGCAGCGAAGATCACGGGATTCAAGGTTAATGCCTGTGGGGTACCAGCGACTCCCCAAAAGTGCCCGCGGTGTTATGTGCGTTTGAGGGGGACCTTCATTTCCACGGCCCATCGACACGCCTGCCCTGGACGCACAGATACGTTTATAAAAATGTGAATCGAAGACAGACGGAATTCTCAACGGCCACCCATTTTGTTTCTCTTTGGTGTGATTCAGAAGGCGAGGCCAGAGTTGGGCCCGGAGCAGAGAATCCAGACGGACCCAGGAGCCATGTTCAAGACGGAAAACAAGGCCACAGAAGAAAAAGCAGCCCGTGAGGGCAGCTGGCAGAGTCCCCTGGGGAGGCGACCGGCTAGTCACAGTTCAGAGACGCAAGAACCAAGTCAAGCCCGACCCTAAATAAGAGACTGCTGAGTTTTCCAAGAGATGCTTGGAGCGCGGCATAGCGTTTGCAAAGTAAGGGAAGAAAGGGGTACCCAGCTCATCCCGGCGTGGAGTGGGCCTCATTTCCGGGAGAGCTGGGGTGCGCCCTGGCTCCCCCAAAGGGCTTCTCCCACTTGCAAAACCCCGAGAGAGAAGGCGGAATACGCCTGGGGCCCCGGGCTTGAGGGAGGCGGGGGCATCCTTACGCCAAGAGGGCGGCCATCGTCCCAGCACCTGGGCTCACCAAGGGCTGGCTGGAGGCCAGGCACAATCTCGACAACCCCGAATCGGACATCCAGCTAAGGAGGGCGATCAAGCGGTTAAGTACCCGGCTCCAGGCCCCTCAGCTGGAAAGTGCCGGATCCAGGATCAGAGCTGGGACGACCTCAGCACCAAGGCGGGGCCTCCTGACGGACACGCTCTTCTTCTGGTTCACCCCTGCCCAGCTGCAGGTTAGCTTTTCCGGAGCATTCGCCCTTCGTGGTCTCCTATGACCCGTCCTTCGGGGCAAGTTCGGGCAGCCTCGGATCAGGTCCACTTCTACCCTCTCTGGCTGGTGTGAACTTGATCTAGTCACTTAATTCTCTGGACCTCAGTTTCCCCATCTGCTCCAGGAGGCTTAATAAGAGAAGCTAAGGGAGAGGGTTGCTGTAAGATTAATGGGTCAAAACGGAACCACACCAGTGCCTGGTATAGAGCAGACCTTAACACGGCCACCCTCTCCTTGTGTGGAAGGAGGGGTGAGGCTGGCTGGGGGCACTCAGAGAGAGAAGGTCTCTCTCAGTTCTGCCCTGGCGCCCACTGGCTTACCCTGTAGCTCCCACTTTGGACAGCACAGGGGGCTCCCGTCCAGCAGCTCCTGGCTATCGAGCCGGTGGCCTGGATGGACTTCATTTCTACGTCTCCGAGAGGCAAGCTGACGAAAAGGCGTGGTGGCGGGTTTGGGGGGCCGGGGTTCATCGGTCATCACCGATCACCTGGGTGGGGTTAGGTCTGTCCCCGGTGGTGGCGAGCTGATGAGCCACGGGAGGCTTTCTCCACTCCTCTTGCTGCCCACCCGCGGGAAGCCTGCCCACAGGCCGCGGCCGGTGCGGCCCAGCTCTCCCGGGCGCTGGGGAAGGTGCCTCGGGAGGGCGTCGCCAGAGCCCTGAGTGCCGAGCAGAGGGAGCACCGCGTCCTGCGGCCTTGCTGGTAATGCTGTGCGCGTGGCAACGAGCTGTCAGCGAGGCAAGGCCTTGCGACAGCGGACGTGGCTTTCTCTTACGATATCAATTTCTTTTAATTATTCCATTCCAACAACTTTGAAAGTCACTCCGTAAGCTGACAGATGATTTATGCCTCGCATTAGCTCCTGGCAATGACTGCCGAAGGCCTCCGCCGCCTGAGCCTCCCGCTCCGTGCGCCCTCCCCGCGCACGCAGACAGTAGCCTGCGTCCAGACCTCCTGGCCGAGCCTTGGAGACCTCCCTGGGGAGGAGGGGGGCGGGAATCTGTCCCTGAAAAGGAGACCCCCCCCATCTTTCCCCTTCTTACCCTCACTGGCTTCTCTCCATGTTTTCCCTTAAGGTAGCGAAGCTACGAAATTTCTCCGAAGGGGAAAAGGCCGCCCCAGAAAGCACTCTGAGATGCTGCTACCCGCCCCCACCACCTTC
>NW_024412463.1:8443798-8466275 GCF_014898765.1 Herpailurus yagouaroundi | reverse complement strand
GGGGGGGGGCGGGCGTGAGGCCCCCCCCCCCCCCCCCCCCCCCCCCCCCCCCGTGAAATCTCTGTCTCTCTGAAGGTCAAGACTGTTTTGTGGGCCAAGGGCGTTTATAGACCTGTAAAAGGGATCATTTTTGCTAATGCCGTGAAATTATACTCTGAGTCGAATAACAGTGGTCCACGGCAGGACCAGGAGTAATTTCTCTCGAATGGGAAATCTGGCTTTTAGAGAAGTTGGAAGCAGCCCCAGTTGATGTTGATGGGGTCCCTTTTTCTGTGCACTTTAACTGGCGCAAACAGGAGCTGGAACTTTGTAAATGGGCCCCTTCAAAAAAGTCACCTGGGAAGGCTGAATGGAGCAGGTGCCGTGTGCCCGCCTAATGGTAATGGAGTGCCCAGGAGGGCCACACGGTCACGGTTCTGAGCGAGCCTGTCTCAGAACCCTCCCTCTGTTCTCCTGTGGCTGTGTGTGCCCGAGGCAGCGTGGGATGGACGGGGGGACACAACGACAGACACCTGGCCGCTGGGAGCCCACGCTGGATGGGGAGACAGGCGTGTGGGCAGGGCAGGAGCCTGGCAGGGAGGGGACGACATTATCCCCATTTGACACCAGAGGAAACTGAGGCCAGAGAGCATCATGTGGCTTGCCTGAGGTCACACTGCCACCATGCTCCGCTGCCCGGGTGCCGCTGTGGGTGTGGACGTCCAGGTGCTGTGGACTCACTCCTGAGCTGCCCCCAGACCCCAGCCCGTCCACCACCTGGTGCCCAAGGCCTCTGGGAAGAACCGCTCCTTCCTGCTGCCCGGGAAACTCAGGGCTGCGCGGTCGAAACACGGCCTCAGGTGGTCCCGGGCGGCCCGTCCGAACCCAAGCTCCCGCTCGACCCCCCAGTCCCCTCACCGTCTCACCAGCCTGCTTGTTCTCTCCCATCCCAGAAGGCACACCCATTTCCCCTCCCCCAAATCCTTCCCCGGGACCCTGTCCTGTGTCCCGGAGCAGTGGCTTCTTGTCCTCAGTCACAGCCACCCTCTCCTGGGCCAGCTTGCCATGCGTCCTGTCCCAGCTGTCCCCCCCCCCCCGCAGACGTGTGACAGGCTGGCTCACTCAGACTCCTCTCCGGCTCCCGCCACACCGTCCCCGGGTCCTCGGCATCTCTTGTTCAGTGCGTGTCCCGAGCCTCTGTCCCTACCTGCGTAGGCGTCATCCCTCATCTTGAAGAAACCAAGTTCATGATCTTCTTCCCCCACCACGAACCGGTTCTCTCGCTGCTCCCAATGTGGTCTTTGCCGATGAAAGTCCAATCCCAGGTCTCACGCGAAGTCCTCAGCAGCCCGCCGGCCAGCCAGCTCCGGGCGCAGAGTCCTGGGGATGGTGGCTAGTGTGTTTCTCTTCCTCACCCGTCACGTCAGGGCGGGGGGGCGGGGCGCTGGTTTGGAAATGTTTCCTGGTTCCAGCCCTATCTCCCCCATCCCGGGTTGCTGCCCTGAACCAGACCGCCATTATTTCTTGCCTGTGCCATCAGCGAATTCTCCCTGCCACCAGCTCCTCAAGCCGATGCCCTCTGTGCCCTGACCCCAATTCATCCCTCACCTGCCCTTATCTGCCCTCTCTTAACCCTTGCAAGGCTTTCGTCTCTCCTTCACGATGAACCCAACCTTCAGCTGGCTCATGAGCCCTTGGTGATCCGAGCGGTGCCTTATTCCCAGAGTTCCCGGTTCTTTGAATTGCACGTGATTTTTTTTTTTTTTTTTAAAGATGTTAGGTAATCTCTACACCCAACACAGGGCTCAAACTCACAACCTTGAGATCAAGAGTCTCATGCTCTACAACTGAGCCATCCTGGTGCCCCAAATTGCACATGGCTTAACTCGTGCCTGGAATGTCCCTTCTCCAGGCCTCTCTGCCTGGAGGGCTTTCCACCCATCCTTCGAGACAACCGAGCCGCCCCTCTGGGGAGCCTCCCGGCTCTCTGTCCTCCTTTGAAATTCCCCGCCATCTCAGAAGGGGCGGTCATCCAGACCCTGTGCCCCAGACCTGTGCCCCTCCCTGGGACACCTCTGCTCTCTACGAGAGAACCTGCGAGGACAGGGACTTGCTGTGTTCGTGTGTGGGCCTCTCGCTGTGCAGCTCAGGGTCTAGGACACAACGGCCTCACAGGATCAGCCAAGAGACTTGTTAAACCAGGCCATGCAATCTCTGTTGCTAATGCAGGAGTAAACCTCAGCCTGTCCCAAGGGATTGCAAATTCCAGATGAGAGAGTCTAGAAGCCTTTAAAACTTTTAGAACGCCCTTGGATGCACAGGCAATTGATTGGTCATCAAAGGTTTTAAAAACTGATGTCTTGGGGCGCCTGGGTGGCGCAGTCGGTTAAGCGTCCGACTTCAGCCAGGTCACGATCTCGCGGTCCGTGAGTTCGAGCCCCGCATCGGGCTCTGGGCTGATGGCTTGGAGCCTGGAGCCTGTTTCCCATTCTGTGTCTCCCTCTCTCTCTGCCCCTCCCCCGTTCATGCTCTGTCTCTCTCTGTCCCAAAAATAAATAAAAACGTTGAAAAAAAAAAATTAAAACAAACAAACAAACAAACTGATGTCTTCCGGGTCTAGAGAGGCCACAGAGGCGGTTGTGCCCAGCTGCGGGGGCTCGCTGGGCTGTGGGGGGGAGGCATAAGCAGGAAGGTGAGGAGGATGTCTCTCGCAGACAGGGGGCCAGCAAGTCCATGAGGCCCCCTGATAACTGACGACCTTCCCGTGACATCCGATCCATTTAGAGAACTGGGAAGATGGAGTTAAGTTTACATGTTGGGGTTTCTCAAGGAGGGGCCACGCCCGCCCCATCTAGGGCCTCCTTGCTCCAGGTGGCCGTGGCCAAGCCCAAGATGCTGTGCCATCTTGTGACGGTTCTGAGTTGCAGGCTCTCGGCTTCTGTCCTCCCTCCGTCTCTCTCCACTTGTCTGCCCCGCGGGGCCGGGCTTTCGATCCCAAAGCCCTGCAGACGCTTTTGGATGGCAGTGACCTCTTACACAGGTAGGTACCAAGGGGAGGTCCCCTTGAAGACACAGCTCCTGCCAACAGACTAAGCACCCCACCTACCCGCGTCCCAAACACTCCGCATGCCTTTGCCGTGTGTCTCGTGCCATTGGGGTGGGGAGAAGCCAGAGAACAGAACCCTCTGGTGCTTCCACTCTTTCAGGAGCACATTTGCTTGCAGGAGTCACAAGGAAGTGGTTGATGTGCTCCTATGGCACCTTACACATAGTAGGTGCACAGCAAGCACGTGTGGGTCTATCCCAGTAGGCTCTGGCAGTGTGTGTTTCTATTATTTTAATTTAGTTTCGTTTTTTGGCATCTTGGACATAATTCACCACGAGCCCTTTCCCTCCGATGCACTTTCTGACTCAGACACAACATTTGTAAACTCGAAAGACAGCCTGTCCGTGAAATTAATTAGAGCAAAAGTTAAGTACCAGCCACGAGGTGGTTTCTCCCATCACATCATTTTTAGAAGCCTGTCTGAATGAACTATTGCTTCCCTGCCCCCAAGAGGCCTGGACGGGGAGGGAGGGGAGCTTCCTGGATCTGGGTCTCCTCCTTCAGAATCACTGAACACACCCCTGCAGGAGGGGCTACTGGCCTCGGCTTGTCCAGTTTGGGCTCCCTACCCTCTGGTATCCTGGCACTGGATGAGGGAAGAAGACAGATTGGTGTTAAAACAAACAAACAAACAAACAAACAAAAACCCAAGAAAACCCCCCTAAAACTAATAGGGGCACCTGGGTGGCTCAGTCGGTTAAGCAGCCAACTTCGGCTCAGGGCATGATCTCACCATTTGGGGGTTCGAGCCCTGTGTTGGGCTCTGTGCTGACGGCTCAGAGCCTGGAGCCTGTTCCGGATCCTGTGTCTCCCTCTCTCTCTGCCCCTTCCCTTGCTCGCACTCTGTCTCTCCCTCTCTCTCAAAATAAACATTAAAAAAACTTTTAATAAAAAAACCGAATAAATGCCATCATAAAGAATATTTAATCAATCCACTGGAAGGAGTATTCTTTGAAAAGCCCATGCCACATTTTTTGGTATAGAAATAGATCCTCCTAATTACCAATGAAACAGATCTCTTTTGATTTACTGCTTATAGCTGGATTCCAATAAAATCTAATTCACCTAAAAGTACTCGTATAATATTTGACTTTTAGTTCATGCCATCTCACACTGGAAGGGCTTTGTCTGGCAAATCTGCATGGTTTAATCTCCCTTCTTGTCCTTCGTTCCGTTGGGGTCTCTGGACAGGGGGGTTGGAAGGCAAGTCAGGCTTGGTCCCGGGTTGTTAAGAGCGGGGACAGAGAGCTTAGAATGACATGGCTAAGGTCATCGACTGGGGCTCACATGTCCTGCCTCCACGCTTATCGACAGCTGCTCTAGGCCTGTCTAGGGGAGGACAATACTCTTTAACATACGTGTGGCCTCTTCCTGACCCCCCCACGGGACGAGTCCCCCCCAGACTCCTGCTGAACCTGAGGTGATTCTCAGGGTGAAACCCGCCTGTTCCTGCCCAAGACCCGGGAAGCTTCGGTTACTGTCTGCAGGGGCTTCTGGTAACATAGCACAGAACAGGGCGTCGATGCAGAGGGAACCGCGGACACCACGTCCGGACTTTTCCGGCTGTGATCCTTCCCAGGGTTTCACGGGTACAGACGGCTGTAGCTTTTTACATTCACGTTTTCACCTTGGGGGCTGATTCTCCTTCCCCGTTCAGACTCACTAGCAAAACTACGTGTTTCTGCTTAAAGAATGACAGAGGGTCACATTGGAAAGTGCCTTCAAGACTGTCTAGACCAACCCTCTAATTCTGCAGACAAGGAAACCGAGAGGGCGTTGGGCCCCAGGCAGGATTTCAGATGAGGGCCTGACCCCACCCGGAACAGGGGCTTTTCGGCCCACAGTGCTACCCACCCCGCACAGCTCTGTGGTGGCCACCCCTGCCCGCCCCCAGGGGGCTGGAGGCGCCCTCCCCCCCCTCCCGGGGGGCGCCCCCCCCCCCCAAGCATGAGGCTGTTTGCCTGGCTGAAAGGACATGTCCTTCTAGAAGTTTCTGAAACCGGAGCAGTAAACAACCCCCCGGACGTTGCGTATGCGGCTTTTTCCTTCCCTGGTTTGGGCTGAATAACCGCTTTCCCTCCCCGAGATGCTTGATAATCCAGCAGCACTAAAAGGTTGGGAACTTGGGGTGACCTTTTCCTTTTGCCAAAGGAAATGAAACCACTTTTGAGCATTTTCAGCATAAAAAGACAATCTCAAAATCACTACCCCGAGACTCACTTGGGCGAGGGGACAGGCTGGGAGAACCTTCTTAATCTGCCCGCCATGCATCACACTGATTTAGTAGGCAACAAATGTCAGGAGAAATTAGAAAGGGGGTAATAGCTCAAAGAAATTAAAGAAGGTTGACCAGCCTTCAGCGGTGTCGCATGGGGCCGACTTCTGTATTCACGGTGGTTTCTGGTTCTTTATTTCCTTTTAATCTCTAGCCTCTGCCGCCGTCCAGAACAATCCCTTACGTTCACGAAGCCCGTGCTCATTTACCAGGTGCTTTCCCGGGCGCTCGCTTCCAGGCGGCGTGTGCCTGCCCGCGTGCGTTTGCATCAGGCCGTTTGCCACGAATGGCTCGCTTTCTTCTTGCCTTCGTTAGGCCATTGTTGTGGTCAGACATTTTTCACGCTTCGGATTCTTTCCCTGGCCCACAAAACAATATGCTGGCATCGCTAGGGAGAAGCTATTGTCTCTGCCAGATCTGATGGGGGCTGGGGGGGGGGGGGGCGGCCCGCTGCGGGTGCCAGGCCTGCTCTCCGCAGCCCCCGCCCCGGCCCTGGGAAGGCACGGCGGCCTCAGACCAGCGGCCAAGGCGTGGGGGCTCCCTTCCTCGCAGGCTGTCATCTGCTGGTCACTGTGGAGCGAGGTGGACGGGCTGAGGCCAGAGGGACGGTCACCGCGCTACAGAGGAGGAAGCCGCGACCTCGATCCGATGCGGTCCGCCCCTGCCCCAGAGCCATGGCCGTGGACACTGGTCCCTGTGCTCTATATGCCCGCTTCACCCTCTGGTTGCTCTGGGGCGCGGTTCCCCATTCCAGAGTCTTCTCTTTTCAGGGGAGTTTGAAATCATTTGGTTTGAGGCTTTCCTCTTCCCTGGCCCCCACCCACAGGAGTCTGAGTGGCTCACCTTATGCATCTTACGCAGCACTTGCCTAGTGCGCAGCCCTGGGAGCTGTCCTTGAACCCTGGGGCGCCTGCTCTACTGGCCTCCAGGGTCCCTTGCTCCCTGATCTGCCCCCCTTCCTATCCTTCCCCGGAGGCCCCTTTGCACCCTCCTGCCAGGGACCTCTTTCATGCCCCTCTGCCTCTCTTTCCTCATGCCCTGCTCCCTCCCCTGGAAGGCTGGATGGGACCCTGAGCCAGGCCGGCCTGAGAGGTCACCCTGTTTCACAGAAGGCTGTGCATCCCCCTTTCCCCAGGCAGCCTGGAGAAGCGTCCTCTTGCTGCTGGGCCTCCCCCTTCCTGGCTTGCTTTCTGGTCTTCTTCTTCCCAGGCACCCCCCTGGCCAGCTCCTCCGTGCGGGTGCCATCTTAGGTGCCGGGAACGTGGCCGTGCCCACAACACAACCTCTGCTCTTAGGGTGCCGGGATCCCAATGTCGGCTCCCAGGAGTACAGGGAGAACCTGCATGCCTCGTGCCCTGTTCCCCTGCCGGGGACCCTCCCGTGGCCGCGTCCCCTCTGGTTTGGGAGTAGTCCCCGGATGGATATTTTTAGAAGACTGCTAGAGCCCTTGCCGACCATCAGACCGATGTGGGCTGTGTGGGTGGCTAGAGCAGAGAGGGGGCTGGGCCCTATGGCCCCCATCCCCGAGCCCCGAGGCTGAGGCCCGCGTGCTGGCCCCCCTGCCTTGCAAGGTCTGCTTCAGCAAGGGATGCCCTGCCCTTGGGAGGCAGTGTCCACTTTCTCCTGGTCCTTTCCCCTCCCTCCTGCAGATTCCCCTGTGTGTCCCTCACGTGGCCCTGGCCTCCCGCTGGCTCTGGGAGCAGGCGTGTGTTGTCGGCGAGCCGCACAGGGATGGTGGTGGTGGCTCTCCGCTGCTTGCCTCACCCCTGCCACCAGGGCTCGGTGCTGTGGGACCGGCCGCCGTCCGACCAGGGCCATCGCAAAGAACCGAAAAGAGCAGGAGGAAGAGAAAAGAAGCTGGTGGAGGGGCTCCAGGTCTTGGCTACCTCCAGACACAGGCCAAGCTGAACCCCCAGTCCCAGGAGCCGTCACTGCCAGCCCGCTAGGCCTTCTGGAGAGTGCACAGCGGGAGGCAGATGGAGGCTGCCCTCCACCCGCCCGGGGCCCCAGCCCTTCAAGGTCTGGCCCAAGGGAAAACACTCATTCATCTCAACCCAGTTGCAGAGTCTGGGAAAGCGTGGGCCGTTGGGGCCCCCAAATCCCTGGGTTGGGAGCGGGTCTGTTGGTCATTGTTCCCAGGGCCACCACAGCCTTCCTCCTCACCCCATGCACGTGCCTCCCCGCCAAGTCCCCCCCCCCCCCCCCGCCCTGCCACCCCCCAGGCTTCCCTGTCTCTAGCCTGGGGTCCAGACCTGACCCCTTGAGATCAGGGGAGACAACAGAGCAAGCCCCCGGCCCAAGCTCAGCCACTGGTGGAAACCACGTGGCACTGGGTCCCTCTCTCCTCGCCTCGAGGTGGGGGGGCAGGGTGGTCCCAGCTAAAATAGCTGCTGAAAGAAGAGGTCAAGGGGAAAGGCCTCTGTCATTGTGTCTTGCCAGGGGTTCCCCAAGACCCAGGATCCAGGAAGAGGGGGAGCCTCATCAGGGAGTTCCCATTCGGGGAAAAGGAACTCGGCGGAAGGACGATGAAGAAGCCGCTGGAGAAAGCAGGAAGCTGGCCATTAACAGGTGATGAGGAAGTTCATTCAGGAATAGTGGGAGTAGTAGTGAGAGAGTCCGAGAGGAAGCCGAGGAGCTGGGAGTCTCCCCCTTGCTCACGACCCCCTGGCTGAGGTAGAACTGGCCTGAAAAGCAGGGGTCCGCAGTTACTATGCAGCCATGTGCCCCTGGGAGGAAGAACTGGGCCCTCGGGTCTTGGGAGCTGGGGCCAGGCCACGAGGAGAGCACGCGTGGGAGTCAGATGCTGGGCTTGCACCTGCTTTTACTGAGAACACCCATCCTTCGGTCTCGCTGGTCCCTCTGTAGGACTGCAGGAGGTCACTTGTTCATCCTTGCTTTTGTCCAGGCTTTTGTCAATTCACACTTGTCTCCTTTTGTCTGTCCAATGATTCATCATCTAACCATCTTTGATCTAGCCAACCACCTTCCTTCCATCTTTTCGTGCTCCTCTCTTCCATTGATCTAGCATCTCTGTAACCAACCACCCTTCCTTCCTTCTTCCCATCTACCCACCTATCTATCCATCTCCCATCCATGGGCCCACCCACCTGCCCTCCCACCTACCCACCAACCCACCAACACGTCTGTTCATCCAACCATCCACCCACCCACCCACCCACTCATCCATCCATCCGTCCGTCCGTCCGTCCATCTATCCACTTATCCATCTATCCACCCACCTGCCCACCCATCCACTTATCCATCCATCCACCCATCCACCCACTTATCCATCCATCCACTTATCCATCCATCCATCCATCCATCCATCCATCCATCCATCCATCCATCCACCAACTTATCCATCCATCCACCCACCCATCCATTTATCCATCCATCCATCCATCCATCCATCCATCCATCCATCATCCATCCATCTACCCACCCACCCACCTACCCATACACCCATTCACTTCCCTGCCTGCCACCTTCTTGCTCATCCATAGGATTCCCAGTATATTATAGATAATAACATGTATGCTGTATTTTCTCATTTCCAGTGCTGTTTGGCATCCACTCCAACATTTTGTCCTTATAGCCACCCCATGGCATAGTCAGATCGGGGCTCATCATCCCCCTTTAGCAGGTGAGGAGCCTATGGCTTAGAAATTGAACAACTTGCTTCGTTTCAAGCAGTAAAGATTAGAACCGGGTACCATTCTACCACGCCAGTCTGTGTCTGACCTGCCTTTGGGTGAAACCCTGGAGGTTTTGTGGTTGGGTTAGTTATGAGGTTTGACCATGAGCAACCAGTCCCCTTGGAGGTGGAAATGAAGGTGTTGAGAGAAAGAAGCCTAGCGTTTGCTCAGAGGTCCGTCCCTGAATGCCCGAGCGGCTTCCTTCCGTGTTCTTCGCAGATACAGGTTTTGGGAAAGTGAATCTGTGTGTTGTCCTCAACTCTCCCACCTGTCAACCAGCCTGGTGTGCCATGTGTATGAACTCACGCTCCTGGCGGAGGCACTCAGCTTCGCCATCATCCTCTTTGGCTCCTGGGCCTTTGGGGTGAGCCAGCAAGCCCGGGGCCCGCACATTTCTCCCCAGACCGCTGAGCTCAGCACTTTGGCTTTCTGGGAACAGGTGTCCGGAACTCTGGGTTCGTGGAGGTGCAATCTCGCTCTGTTCCTGTGGGCGGGGTGGCCCTCAGTGATCTTTAATAACCGAGCGGATGGCAGGCAGTACAGCTTTGCCATTGGCTTTCTTAATAGCAGAGAGCGGTCTCTCTCTCTCTCTCTCTCTCTCTCTCTCTCTCTCTCTCTCTCTCTCCAACCCCCTCCACCCCATCTCTCTTTCGAATAGTAATTCCACGGACTCCATTTACCAAAATGGCTCTTGCGTTCCCTGCCCTGTCCAAGTTGCTCTGTCGTCCTTTTATTGTTTCTCTGAAAAGCTCTTACTAATTAAGGTGAAAGCCAGACACAGACGGGGCTGGGGCTGAACTGTGAGGCACCTTAGCTGAGTTGGCCACGCGGGCTTCTTTAGGGGCCCCACAGCTGCCACCTCCTCTTGGCCCAGGGTTTCTGGCCTCCCTTGAGAACCCGTCCGAGCCTGGGCCCTCACCCCAAGAACCGGGGGCGTCGGCCGGCCAGCGCGGGGCTGGCGGAAGAGACCCGACTGCTTGCGGCACCCTCCAGGCTGCCTGTGCTCAGCGGCCAGAGGGCAAGGGGGCAGTGACAGTGACAGCAGAGTCCCCTCCAGCTTCGGATCTCGGGGGCTATGTCCTGCTGTGTGTCTTGGGGTTCAGGGAAGTGTCAGAGGCAGCCCAGCCCTCAAGGGACTGAACGCTGGACTGAGGAAAGGGGACACGTGTCTGGGACACGTGTCCATGCTGGAGAGCATCCAGAGCCCCAGAACCATGAGGCCGGTCAGGGTCCTGGGGCACACAACGGCTGACCACTCTGCTTGGGGACAGGACGGGAAAGGTCAGGGGGTTTTCAGGAGTCAGGAGACACTAGAATAAGGCCTTGAGGGCCAAGTAAGAGGCAGAGAGAGTGCACGAGAGCAGGAGAGGGCACGAGCAATGGATCCCCCAAGGGTTTCCAGGGGGCAAGAGAGGAGACTAATAGGGGGAGACCAGAAGGAATTGGAGGCTAGTGGGGCCCCCAAAATCCAGGCTAAGAAGGTGACATCTCCTGAAGTGGCAGAGGGGTGTGAGAAGGGGAAGGGCTGGGGACAGGAAGTCACACTTGGCCATGTGTCCACTGCTAAGGCACGGCCCACCCCCTGAGCCATTTTTCTCACCCTGGTAGAAACACTTAGCCTGGCATGGCCGAGTCCCCTTGGAGGACAAGGTGCCCGAAGCAAGGGAGCTCATCTACTTCCGGGTTCCCCCAACCTCAGCACCCACTTCTCACTCCTCCTCCTGCCCGGCGTCCCTGGGAGGTATCTGTCTGTCCAGATCACCATCGGTGGTTGTGAGGTGGCGAAGTGGAGAGGAAGGGGGTCCCCGGGGCTGGTGGCGAAGGGGGCTGGGCAGCCGGGCATCTGCTTCCCAGCCCGAAACCCTTGCCTCCCCAGCTACGGTCCTAGAGGTGGACTTAGCGCTCACGCAGCCTCTGAGCCTTTGTTCTCGCCTTTCCTCTCCCCAGATGTACCCTCCCCCTCTTCTCTCCCTGCCAGTCTCAAAAGAGAAGGGATTTGCCTTTGCCAAGTCTGGCCTCCTGGCATCTCCACTCATTTCTGCTGTTCTTGGTTCTGACACATGTCACCACCCAGGGAGGACAGAGCACAACGCGGCCAGCTTCCCGAAACGCCCCCGATCGTGCTCCTTTCTCCATGGGCTCTCAGCGGCAGAGCCTGGCCCCCTTCTCGGATGCGGACTATGACCCGCTGACCCGGCGATGCAGCCCCCATCCTGTGAGCGTCTCCCGGAGAAGCCCCCACGCATCAGTTCTCATGTGCGCATCTCTCTCTTCCAGATCCCTACAGATATTTACACTCCGTGAGGCCACGGCTGTGAAGACAGAACGAACCTGGCACAGGAAAGGGGAGTCACGTCAACGCAACAAGAGCACAAAGATGAACCCGGGTGACGAAAACAGAGGCGGCACCGGTCCCGACGCAGGTTCCCCGCATCTCGCTTTGCCCCCAGCCCGCCGCGCAGTTTCCAGCAAATTGCGGATCCGAGGACGTCATTCTTGCCAACGTCGCAAATCGCACCAGCCTGCCATCGGCCCCGCCCACTGAGCAGCCATGGGCAGGCATCCCACGTGATCCCATCCACACCAGCACCTTCCGGACCGGTCAGAGACAATCGGGAGCCACCCGGACCCTCGGCCCCGCCGTGACTCCCCAGCCACGGGCGGGACGTCACAAGTGAGCATGAGAAGTTCTGAGCCCAAGTGTCAACAATAATCGGAATGACTGACCTTGGAAGAGGGCCGTGTGGGTGTGAGAGGCTGTGTCCGTCCGTCCATCCTTTCTTTCTCCTCTTCTCTTCCTGCTTTCAAAAAACAATGTCTATTTTGAGTCGATCCATCGTTTGCCAACCTTTCGCCACGATCGACTTTTTGGGATTAATTTGTTTTTGTTTTTAATTCTTTGAAAGTGTAATCGAGAAACATCGAGGAAAGCGTCTATACGAACCTGTACACAAACATACATAAAGTAAGTGCTACGCTTGATGCGTCTTCCACAAACAGAACACCCATCATAACCTGCACCCAGACCCAGAAACAGAAATGGGCCGTAGCCTGGAAGCCCCTCACGTCCCCCTCAGGGGCTACCCACCCCTCCCGGCAGAAGCCACGGCCCTGACTGCTAACGACACAGATTAGGGTTGCCTGCTTTAAAAGAAAGAAAGAAAGAAAGAAAGAAAGAAAGAAAGAAAGAAAGAAAGAAAGAAGTCAGTCACTATGGTTTGCTTTGTTTTATTTTGTGAGACAGAATGACATTTGTTTTCTTTTTAATTACATGGCTAGAAAGAACGTGTTTTAAAAGTGGACCTTCTGAGGGACAGACAATATGTTACTTGTCCCCAAAATACGTTGGCAATATGTTAACAGGCTTTTTATTATCTTTCTGCTTTGTGATTTTGTGTTTTGTGGCAGAGTTTTTGAGGAGTGAATTTGGAACATTAAAGGGGGTTGACGAGGGTGGGGGATGCTGGCTGAGGGTTGGACAGCAGTATGTATTCGTGATCGTTCTTTTATTGCGGCCAAATTTGCGTGCAGTAAATCCACAGATAAGTGTACAATTTAATGAGTTTTGAGCAACGGACATACCCATGCAACCACCACTCCCAGCAAGACAGAGAACATTTCTATTGTCCCAGAAAGTGCCCTCGTGGACCTCCCGGTCCATACCCACGGCAACCATTGTTCTCCTTGCGTAGATGCGTTCTCCCCGCTCACGAACCGCGTCCACGTGTAATCAGAGAATGGGTGCTCGTTAGCTTTTGAGATTCACCCATATTGTTGCCTGTGTCAGTTTATTCTTCTTTCCTACTCAGTGCTTCATTGTATAAATCCATACAGTTGGTTCGTTCTGGTGTCAGTAGACGTTCTGGTCGTGCCCATTTTTATGGACATGTGTTCTCTTTTCTCTTGAGTGAACAAAATGGTTTCGTGGCAGGAAGGTTGGGTGTTTAGCTTTTTATGAAGCTTCGATGCAGTCTCCAAAGTGGGTGTGCCATCTTTCATCGCCGAGAGTTCTAGTTGCCCTACAACCTTGCCAGCAAAAGATAGGACTCATCTCTTGAATGTTGACCATTCTGATGGATGTGAGTGGTACCTCACTGTGCTTGTGTGTTTCCGTGGCGACTGATGACACTAAGCAGCTTTCCATGGGCTTGTCGTCCGTGTGTGCGTCTTCCTCGTGAAGGGTCAACTCAAGTCTTGCTCCATGTTTGTTTCTTACTGAGTTTTCGGGATTCCTTCAATATTCTGGATACAGAAGTTCTTTATCAGACACATGTATGGCAAATATTTTCTTCTTATCTGTGACCTGCCTTTTTATGTACTCAATGTTGACTTTTGATGAGCAGAGGTATTTTTAATTTTGAAGAAGTCCGATTTGTCAATATTTTTTTTTTAATTTTTTTTCAACATTTATTTTTGGGACAGAGAGAGAGACACAGCATGAACGGGGGAGGGGCAGAGAGAGAGGGAGACACAGAATCAGAAACAGGCTCCAGGCTCCGAGCCATCAGCCCAGAGCCCGACGCGGGGCTCGAACTCCCGGACCGCGAGATCGTGACCTGGCTGAAGTCGGACGCTTAACCGACTGTGCCACCCAGGCGCCCCGTCAATATTTCTTTTTTGTGGCTAGTGCTTTCTGGGACCTAAGAAATCTGCCTGCCTCAAGTTTATGAAGGCACCCCTGTACGTATTCTGCTAGAAACTTCATAGTTCTAGCTTGTGTATTTAGGTCTCTGATCTACCTCAAATTAAATTTTGTGTGTGATGTGAAGTGGAGGTCAAGGCTCATTTTTTCCTGTACGTTTTGCTACTTTTCCCAGTCCATTTGCTGCAAAAACATTTCTTTCTCACTGAGGTGCCACTGCCTTGACACCTTTGTGAAAAATCAATTGACTGAATGCATATAAATCTATCTCTGGATTCTTCATTACGATCCATTGATCTATTTCTCTGGTTCTGTCAATACCACACCATCTTGATTACAGGAGCTTTCGATGGGTTTCGAAAGCAGAAAGTGTGTGTTCTCCATCTTGGTTGTTTATTTTCATGACTGTTTTGGCTATTCTAGGTCCCTCGCGTCTCCCTTGAAATTGGAGAAACAATTTGTCAGTTCTACAAAAGGTCTCACTGATATTCAGATTGGAATTGTGTTGAAAGGATAAACACCCATAGTTTGGTTTGGAAGAAATCGCACCTTAGCAACACTGAGGCTCCAGGCCACCCCCATGATTTATCCATTTAGACCCTTCATTTCTCTTGGCATCGTTTCCTACTTTTTATTTCTTTTTATTTTTTAAAATATTTATTTTATTTTTGGGAGAGTGAAAGTGGAGGAGGGGCAGAGAGACGGGGGCAGAGGCTCTGAAGTAGCCTCTGTGCTGACAGGCTGATGGCGGTGAGCCTGACATGGGGCTCGAACTCACGGACCGCGAGATCGTGACCTGAGCCGAAGTCAGACGTTCAACTGACTGAGCCCCCCAGGTGCCCCTGTTTCTTACTTTTTAATATGCAGGTCGTGCACACCTTTAAAATTATTGGGGCGCCTGGGTGGCGCAGTCGGTTAAGCGTCCGACTTCAGCCAGGTCACGATCTCGCGGTCCGGGAGTTCGAGCCCCGCGTCGGGCTCTGGGCTGATGGCTCGGAGCCTGGAGCCTGTTTCCGATTCTGTGTCTCCCTCTCTCTCTGCCCCTCCCCCGTTCATGCTCTGTCTCTCTCTGTCCCAAAAATAAACATTGAGAAAAAAAAAAATTAAAAAAGAAAATTCTTCTTAAGTGTTTCATGTTTTTTGGTGCTATTATCAAGGGAATCGTTTCAAAATTTCATTTCCAACTAGTTGCTGCTAGAATAAAAAATAGAATTGATTTATATGTTTTATCCAATGACCTTATTAACAGTACTTATTGGTCGCGGTGGTTATTTTTCTATATTCTTTAAGATTTTCCTTGAGTTAGGGCATCTGTCTGCATGGTGAGGCTCGTGTTTTCTTTCTAATCTATACAACTTTTATTTTTATTGCTTTATTATAGTGGTGAGGGTGGACTTTCTTTTCTCGTTCCCAATTTTAGGGGAAAAGCCTTCGGTGTTTCAGAAACAAATAAGATGTCAACTAGGATTTATTTTCTTTTTTCTTTTCTTTTCCTTCTTTTCTTTCCTCCTTTTCCTTTTCTTTCTCTCTTTTCTTTTTTTCTTTCTTTCTTTCTTTTCTTTCTTTCTTTCTTTCTTTCTTTCTTTCTTTCTTTCTTTCTTTCTTTCTTTCTAAGGCAAAAGTTTATTAGAGTACAAGGTCAGAAAGGAAGAATAGTATGAAAGCTCTCTTTACAGAGAGGAGGCATTCAAAAGTGAATGCCTGTGACATAGGTTAGGGTCTTTGTTTTATAAGGTTTGGGTCGCCCCCACCCCCCACTTTCTTCTCCTTTGTTTCTTCTCAGGTTCTACCCTTATTGGCTAGGTAGCTCTATATGCCTAGTCATTCCTTTTTGATTGGCTCGTTTCTGTTGCGTTATGGGGTGGTCTGTGGCCATACCGTGAACTAGGATTTTCATATACGCACATCCCTTATCAGATTGAAAAAGTTCTCTTTTGTCCAAGTTTGCTGACAGCTTTGATCATGAATAAGCACTGAATTTTGTCAGATACCTTTTCTGTACCTTTGAAATGACCAAATGGTTTTGCCCGTTTATTTTATTAATATGGTGAGTTAGAATTGGTTGATTTTAAATGTTACATGACCTTTACATTCCTTGAAAAAACTCTCCTTAATTATGATGCAGCATCATTTTTCCTACCATTGAATTCATTTTGCTAATGTTATGTTAGGGATTTTTGAGTCTGTTTCATGAAGAACATTGGTCGATAGTTTTCTAATAATGCCTCTGTCAGCTTCTGGTGTCAGGATTATGCTGACTTCGTAAGAGGATTTGACAAATACTTCCTTCTCGGTTTTCTAAGAGTTTGTGTAAAAGTTGCATTATTATTTTTTCTTTGTGTATTGAATAGTACTCGCCAGGAAAACACTATGGGCCTCGAATTTCCTTGTGAAAAGAAACCAATAGTAAATCCAAATTCGTTAATAGACATCGCACAATTGAGAGTGTCTATTTCAGGTTGTATCAGTTTGGGTAAGTAATGTTTTTCAAGGGATTTATCCACTTCCTATAAGTCATTGAATGTATCGTCATAGAGTCTCTCATAATATCCACCCTACACTTTGTTTTATGTCTTTTACGTTTGTTTTGGCTTTTTTGGGTACATTTTTAAATTGATTTTCATTTTAAAAAAGCTTTTGCCAGGGCGCCTGGGTGGCTCAGTCGGTTAAGTGTCCGACTTCGGCTCAGGTCACGATCTCGCGGTATGTGAGTTCGAGCCCCGCGTCGGGCTCTGTGCTGACTGCTCAGAGCCTGGAGCCTGTTTCAGATTCTGTGTCTCCCTCTCTCTGCCCCTCCCCTGTTCATGCTCTGTCTCTCTCTGTCTCAAAAAAAATAAATAAACGTTAAAAAAAAATAAATAAAAAAAAATAAAAAAGCTTTTGTTTACTTTTGAGAGAGAGGGAGAGTGTGTGTGTCTGCAAGTGAGGGACGGGCAGAGAGAAAGGGGAACAGAGGATCGGGCCCTGCACTGTCAGCAGAGAGCCCGATACGGGGCTCAAACTCACAAATTGTGAGTTCATGTCCTGAGCCAAAGGCAGCCTGCCTGACTGACTGAGCCGCGCAGGCGCCCCTATGTTTCTTTTGTTTTAGGTTTCATTTCAGATACTGGTAGTTTGTGCGTTTCCCCCCTTATTTCTAGATCAGTTCTGCTAGGGATTTTAGGAGATTTATTGAACTAGAATCAACATATAATAAACCGCACATGCTTAAAGTTTACAATTTGACGAGTGCTGACACACACATCGCTCTGTAAAACCGTCACCACACTCGCGATAACGAATATTGCCATCACCCATTAAAGTTTGCTCATGCCTCACCATAGTAGCTCTTTTCCTGCCTCTACCCTCGTTTCCATACAACCACTGATCTGCACTTTGTAGCTGTCAATTCGTTTGCATTTTCCAGAAGTATATATAGACAAATTCACTCGGCATGACTTTGAGATTTATTCATACTATTGCACGCATCACAAGCTCGTTCTTCTTTACGGCTAAATAGTATAATGTTCTAAAGAAATGCGAAAATGGCGCCTGGGTGGCTCAGTCAGTTGAGCGCCTGACCTCGGCTCAGGTCATGATCTCACAGCTTGTGGGTTCGAGCCCCGCGTCGGGCTCTGTGCTGACAGCTCGGAGCCTGGAGCCTGCTCCCGATTCTGTGCCTCCCTCTCTCTCTGCCCCTCCCCCGCTCGAGCTCCGTCTCTGTCTCTCTCAAAAATAAATAAAAAATTAAAAAAGAAAAAAAGAAATGCCAAAATGTATGTCTTCGTTCACCTGGTGATAAACATTGAAGTGGTTTCCAGTTTTTGCCCATAATCAATGAAACTACTCTCCACATTTATGTATAAACCCTTGCACGGTTATATGATTTCATGTCTCTCCCTAGAATGAGATTGTATAGTAAGGTTTTCCTAAACTTTTTAAGAAATTATTCAACTGTTTTCCAAAGTAATCATATAATTTTATATTCTTATCAGCACTGCATGAGAATTCTAGTTGTTCTCTATCTTCTCCAACATTCCATGGCTAATTTTTAAAAACGTAGACAGACCCTTATCCTGTAATGGTTTTTCTATTGTAGTTTAAATTTTATATTATAGTTTCAATTTGCAGTTACCGACTGACAGATGATATTGAACATCTTTTCGTGTGTTTATTTGCGATCTGTGTATCTTCTTCGGTGAAACGTGTTCAACTCTTAAGGCCATTAGAAAAATTTTTGTGGTCTTCTCTTTGGAGCATTGTAAGAAGTCTTTATATATTGTGGACAAAAGCCTTTTTGTCAATTATCTGTTTTGCAAATATTTCTCCCAGGTCATGGCTTGCCTTCGTCTTTTCTTAACGGTGCCTTTGGGAAAACATTGAAAAAAAAATTTTTTTTTTATTTTAAAAAATTAAAAAAAATTTTTTTTACATTGTGATGAGGCCCACCCAACATAATTCTCTCACGATTCAAGTTGTGGTATATGTCAACAGTTCCTTTTCGCTGCTGAGTAGTATTTCATGGTATGGATATACCAAAGTTTATTGAACCATGCACCCAGTGATGCTCATCTGTATTGTTTTTTTGTCTATTATTTTTAAAATATTTTTTTAATGTTTATTTTTTATTTTTGAGAGAGAGTGCAAGCAGAGGGCGTATGTAGAGAGAGGGGGTGGACGGACGATCCCAAGAAGGCTCTGCGCTGACAGCAACGAGCCTGACGCGGGGCTCGAACTCACAAACTGTGAGATCGTGACCTGAGCCCACGTCGGATGCTCAACCGACTGAGCCACCCAGGTGCCCCATCCTTTTTGTCTATTATGAATAAAGACGCTGTGAACATTTTGTACAGGTTTCTGTATAAGCGTTAGGTTTCCATTTCTCTGGATGAATGCCCACGTGCGCAACTGTTAGGTCATGTTGCAATTGTGGTTCATAAGAAGCTGCCACGTTGTTTTCCAGACTGGCTGTGCCATTTCAGGCTCCCACCATCAGTGCACACGTGAACTGGTTTCTCTACATCCTTGCCGGCATTGGATATCATCACTATTTTTTAAGCCATTCTGTCTAAATAATAGACAAAAAGGAACCAATGCAGATGAGCGTCGCTGGGTGCATGGTTCAAAAAACTGTTTCTCAGGGTGCCTGGGTAGCTCAGTTGGTTGAGCGCCTGACTTTGGCTCAGGTCACGATCTCACGGTTCATGGGTTCGAGCCCCACGTCAGCTCTGTGCTGACAGCTTGAAGCCTGGAGCCTGCTTCGGATTCTGTGTCTTCCTCTCTCCCCACCCTTCCCTGCTCATACTCTGTCTCTCTCTCTCAAAAATAAATACAACATTAAATTAAAACAAAATAAATAAAAATAAACTGTTTCTCTACATCCTTGCCAGCATTTGATATTATCTTATTTTTTAAGCCATTCTGATAGACATACTGTGATGGCTCATTAGGGTTTTCATTTGCATTTCCCTAACTAAGGATGATGAACAACTCTGCGTGTATTTATTTATTCTCTACAACACCCCCTTCAGTCAGATGTCTATTCATGTCTTTTGCCCGTATTATGACTTTTCAGAGTTCCAAGGATTCCTTATGCCTTCTAGACATAAGTCATTTGTTGGATATGTGGTTTGCAGATATTTTTTTTTACAGTTTGTAGCCCTTTTATCTTTTTTTTAAATTTTTTTTCAATGTTTATTTATTTTTGAGACAGAGAGAGACAGAGCATGAACAGGGGAGGGGAGAGAGAGAGGGAGACACAGAATCTGAAACAGGCTCCAGGCTCTGAGCTGTCAGCACAGAGCCCGACGTGGGGCTCGAACTCACGGACCGTGAGATCATGACCTGAGCCGAAGTCGGACGCTTAACCGACCGAGCCACCCAGGCTCTTCTATCTTCTTAACAGAGTCTTCGGCAGAGGAGAGTTTTCAAATTGTGATGGGGCTCACTTTATCAGCGTTTCCTTCCACAGATCATGCTTTGGAGAACGAGGGGAAGAGCTCTTTGCCTGGCGCCACACTCTGAAGGTTTTCCCTTTTGTGTTCTTCCAAATGTTTGATGTGTAGTATTTGGCTCAAGGTTCGTATTTTGCCGATGGAGATCGAATTCCTCCTCCAGCACCTAGTGGAAAGGCTGGCCTTCCTCTGTGAAATAGCTCTCACACCTTCGTCAGAAGTCAGTCAGGCCTGTGCGTGTGGGTCCGTGTCCGGGTTCTTCGTCCTCCTCCACCAATCCCACACTTGTCTGGAGTCCTGTAGCTCCAGAATAAACCTTAACATCAGGTAAAGCCATTCTTCCTACTTGGCTCTTTTGTTTTAGCTGTCTTAGGGCCAGTGCCCATGTACGTTTTAGAATATCCTTTCCCATGTCCATAACAACACTCGGACTTGGATTGGAATTGCATTAAACGCATAGACCAGTTTGGGGTGGATCGGCGTCTTTCTTCTATTGAATCTTCTAATCCATAGATAATGGCACGTTTCTCCATTTGGTTAGACCTCCAGTTCTTCAGTATTTTATAATTTTCAGCGTTTAGATTCTGCACAGGTTTCTTGTTTGTTTGTTTGTCTTTTAGGTTGCCACTAAGTACGTTGTTTTCCTTGGAGCAATTGTAAATACTGCTGCATTGAAAATACTTTTTTTGGGGAGCAGTTTTAGGGGCACAGCCAAACGGAGCAGAAGGCGTAGAGAGTGCCCACATGCCCCCTGGCCACGGGCCCAGCCTCCTTCATTATCAGTATCTCCCCCCAAGAGGGGGTCACTTGATACAATTGATGACCTACACTGAGCCAGCCTTATCACCCAGAATCTATAGTTTACAGAAGGGTTCACTCTTGGTGCGGCGTTCAGGCAAACGTACAATGATATGTATCCACCATTATAGTATCATCCAGGGTGGTTTCACTGCCCTAAAAATCCTCTGTGCTCCCCCTGTTCACCCCTCCCCCCCCCCCCCCCCCCCCACCACTGCTTTTTCTACGGTCTCCATAGGTTTGCCTTCTCCAGAACGTCGTATAATTGGATGTAGCCTTTTCAGATCGGCTCCTTTCATCTAGTAATATGCGTTTAAATTTCTTCTTCGTAGCTTGAGAGCTCATATCCTTTTGGCCCTGAATAATGTTCTGTTGTTCGGATGTACTACAGGTCGTTTATCCATTCACCTGCTGAAGGACATCTTGGTTGTTTCCAAGTTTTGGTAACGATCAACAAAGCTGCTACAAATATCCGTGTGCAAGTTTTGTGTGAACATGGATTCTCAACGCCTTCGGGGAAAAACCAAGGAGCACGACTGCTGGGTCGGCCTAGTAGGACCACGTTTAGTTTCCGAAGGAACTGCCAACATGTCTCCCCAAGTAGCCGCGCCATTTTGCGTTCCCACCGGCAATGAATGAGGGTTCCTGCTCCTCCACACCCGCGCCCGTATTCGGCGTTTTTGGTACTCTGGATTTTGGTCTAAGAGGTGAGTAGTGGTACTTCCCTGTTTCAGTTTGCATTTCCTGGATGACGTGATGTGGGGCAGGTCTTCATATGCTGAGTTGCCATATTTATATCATGCATGAGGAGTCTTTGCTTACGGTCGTTGGCCCGTTTTGAAATCAAGCTGTTTGTTTTCTTGCTGTTGAGCTTTAAGAGTCTCTTACAGGGACGCCTGGGTGGCTCAGTAGGTTAGGCGTCCGACTTCGGCTCAGGTCACGATCTCGCGGCCTGTGAGTTCGAGCCCCACGGCGGGCTCTGCGCTGACAGCTCGGAGCCTGGAGCCTGCTTCCGATTCTGTGTCTCCCTCTCTCTCTCTCTCTCTCTCTGCCCCTCCCCCGCTCACTCTCTGTCTCCCAAAAATGAATCAACATTTAAAAAATTTAAAAACAAGAGTCTCATATATTTGGGAGCACAGTTCCTTTATCAGACATGCCTTTTGCATATACTTTCTCCCAGCCTTTGGCTTATCTTTTCTTTTTCTTTTTCTTTTTTTTTTTTGACAGTGTCTTTCACAGTGCAGAAATTTTTAATTTTGATGAAATATAGCCTGTCACTTTTCTTTTCATGGATCATCCTTCCGTGAACTTCAGACATGCTTCTCATTTCCCCCCAACTCCTTAGGTGGGGCAGGATGGCTATTATGGGCTGGAGTTTGGCATTTCCCTCCTCCCGGTCAGTAAGGTGCGGACGAAACCCTAGCAAGTTAGTCTCTGGTTAACCAGTTTCTCGGAGGTCACACCTTATCAAGAACACAGTGCTCGGTCTTATTTCAAAATGGTTCCTGCCCCTGTCAGGAGGGTGAGGGAATCTTGCTCGGATACTCACCGGGAGGGTCTGGCCGACCTTGTAGAGGTGAAACACACAAACGTATGGGGCCTCCCAGCGACTGGGTCCCCTTGGAGTCTCTCCCACTTGTCCACGCCAAGCCTCCCACAGTTTGTCAATTTCAGAGTCTGGTTTTCCCTACCTGGTCCCTGGCTCCCCAGAGGTCCGTGGGGGGTGGGTTTCCGCCCCGGCGACTGGTGATGCACTGATTTTCCCTGTTGGTCTCTTCAAGTTGCTGTTTGCCCCGTGACCTCACTCTGACAGACCTGAGACAGCCTGTCAATTTTTTTCAGTCTGTTCATGCTTGTGCCTGCTTTTAGCACAGAGCGGCAACTTCTAGCTTCCTCTGTGCCAGACTGGAAACCAGAAGCCCAGCATCCGGTTTTAAATGTTGGTTTCCACGCGTTCTTTGTCAGCAGATACCAATGCAGTTGATGTTTGCGCGTAGATCTTCTGTTTTGCAACCTTGCTGAACATTTATTACTGGCAGGAGGTTTGGG
>NW_024412463.1:8422227-8443698 GCF_014898765.1 Herpailurus yagouaroundi | reverse complement strand
CTGAGAGTTTTTACTGTGGATGGATATTGAATTTTGTACCTGTTGAGATGATCATCTGGTTTTCGTCTCTGGTCTGTAGATAGGAATTATGTTGATTTATCTTCTAATATTAAGCCGGTCTGAGTTCCCGGGATAAATCTCACCTCGTTATGAGATATTACACGCATATACGAATGGATTCAACTTGCAAGGATCTTCTGGGGGTGGTTTGCATCTATGTGCGTGAGGGGTACTGTTCTGTCGCTTTCTGCTATTATAATGTGTTTGTCTGGTTCTGATCTCAGAGCAGTGCTGGCTTTTGTCAATGAGTTTTGAAGGGTACTCTTCACTTCTATTTTCTGGATGAGTTTGCATGGAATTGGTATTATTTCTTCCTTAAATGTTCAGGAGAATTCACTAGCAAAGCTATTTGGGCTTGGAGTTGTCTTGGCAAAAAGGTTTTAAAGTTCAAATTCAATTTCTTTTAACAGTTATAGGACTGTTCAGGTTATACGTTTCATCTTGAGTGAGTTTGGTAGCCTGTGTCTTTTAAGGAATTTGTCCATTGGATCTCAGTTACTGAATTTACCGACAAGACCTTGTTCATAATATTCACTTAATACCCTTTTCATCTCTATTGGATCTTCAATGATGGTCTCTAATTCTGCATTGGCAGTTTATATCTATCTTCTTTTTTCTCCTTGATCAATCTGAACAGAAATTTACCAATTTTACTGATATTCTCAAAAAATAAGCTTTTGATTTTACTGAGTTTTCTGCATTGTTTTTCACCTTTCGCCTGTATTTGGGGTTCCCTTTCCTTTCGTTGTTGTTTTTTAAGGTGGAAGTTTAGGTCACTCAAGTTTTTTCCTACTTTCTAACATATGTGTTTTACTGTCTGAAGTTTCCTTCTGAACCCACAAATTGGAAGTCGTGTTTCAATTTTTCGTCAGTTCAAATATTTCATCCTTTCTATTGCGATTTCTTCTTTAACTGATGGATTATTTAGAAGTATACACTTTGGTTTTACATATTTGCAATTTTCCAGATATTTTGATATGGACTTCTAATTTAAGTCCGCTGCATTCAGAGAATATTATTTGCATAATTTCAATCTTTCTAAATTTACTGCACGTTGTTTTACGGTCCACAGTATGATCTATTGTGACGAATGTTTTCGGTGCCCTTGAAGAGAACGTGTCTCCTACTGTGGTCATTCACAGTACAGTGTTCTATATCTTCCCTGACTTTCTGTCTGTTTTACCAATTATCAAGAGAAGGCTGCTGAAAACCACAATTAACTCTGGACTTGTCTATTTCTCCTTTGAAATCTGTCAGCTTTTGAAGCCCTATTACTTGGCGTGTGCATATTCAGGACGATTAGGTTCTCTTGATAAACAGTCCCCTTTAGCACTATGAAATGGTTCTCCTTAGCCCTGTAATATTCTTCACCCGTAAACCCGCTTTGTTGCATTCAGCCGAGAGGCTCCAGCCTTCTTTCGGGAAGCATTCGAATTGTATGTTGCCCTACCTTTTCACTCCTCCTCATAAATCTTGTAGTGAGTGTCTGGTGGACAGCACAGAGTCGGGTATTATTTTCTACATCCAGGGCCGCAATCTCTTCCTTTTAACTGGTGCGTCTAGACTATTTGCAGCTAATGTGAGAAGGGATACGGTTGAGTTTAAGTGATCTTGTCGCATGCTTTCCTATCTCCCATCTGTTTTCCATCTCCTCTTTTTTTCTTTTTCCCTTGTGGCTGGAGAGTCTCAAGGCCACAGCGCAGGGACTGGGAATGCAAACAGAGTCCTGGTCTCCATGAACTGAGCAGAGTTTGGGGTTCAGGGAAGCCAAGTGGTGAGGACCCGTGAGTCAGAGAAAGGAGAGAAAGCCGAACGCAGAGAGGACACTAGACAACTGGCAGAGCGTTCCCCTTGAGGCTAGCTGAGTGGTGATCACCGCATGTGGCCAAGGAATCTATCGAGGTAGCGGAAAAACACCTCGAGAAGCCAACCAGGGAGACCATTGCCTGGAGCTCACGCTGGGCCGGCAACCGTCTGGACTCTCGAGACCCGCAGTGCGAAGATGTCGCAACGCGTGAGGCATCGAGTATGGCACCCAGGCAGCCCCGTCTTAGCTGTGGCTTGTTTTTACCTTACGGGTTTCTGCTTTTATCGTTATTATTTTCTTCACTCGTGCTCGGGCCTAATTTGCTCTTCTCCTTCTAGCTTCCTGAAAGGCAAACTGTATCACTGAGTTTGAAACCTTTCTCTCTTTTCCACTACAAACGAAAACAACAGGTAGACCTCCACCACTGCTTCGACGGCATCTGACGAGTTTTGGCACGTTGAACTTTCGCGATGATTCGGTTTAGTGGTTAAGATTTCCTTTGTGATTTCCTCTTTGATCCATGTGTTATTTAAACATGTGTTGCGTAATTTCCAAGTATTTGGGAGCTTTTCTGTATATCTCTTTTATCGATTTCTAATTTAATTCCGCTGTGTTCATAGAAAGATGAAACACCTCTGCAAGTTTTCAATCGTTTGAAATTTACTGAGACATTCTGGGGCCCAGCATACGGTCTATCCTGATGCACAGACCTTGCCACGTAGGTCTTTCCACGTGTACATGAAAGAAGGGATATGCTACAGTTACTGGGTCTGGTGTTCCACAAAGGTCCCTAAGGAGAGGTGCTTGACAACGTCGCTAGAATCTTCTACAGGCTGATTTTTTGGGTCTAGCATTACTATTGGTTTCAGAGAGGAAGTGTTAAAAATCCATTTACGACTGTGAATTTCTCTATCGCTTTGGCTCAACCGAAGTTTCACTTCGTGTATTTTGAAATTTTGGTACTAAGTACGTATACCTTTGTGATTGTGATGCTTTCCTGATGGACCGCAAAATGTTTTCATTACCATCATGAAACGTTGCGTTTTCTCTCTGGTAATACTTCTTACAGTCTACTTTTTGTGTGATATTAGTGTAACCAGACCAACTTAATTGTGCTCGCTGTTTGCATAGTCTATTTTTCTCCATCCCTTTACTTCTAACCCACTATGTCTTTATGTTTTCATTATTTCTTATCGATCACACATAGTTGGAGCTTGCATTTTTAAATCTAATTGGACAAGATTTGCCTTTTAATTGGGGTTGTTCAGCCCATCTGTATTTTAATAGAATGATTGATAAGGTCGGTTTAAGCCTACCCTTGGCTCTGTGTTTTTAATGTGTCTTTTTTTTTTTTTCCTTCTCTGCTGTTTGCCTTCTCTTGGGTTGACAATTTTTTTTTTTAATTTCTCATAGTCCATTTTAGTTCCTTGCTATTGCTTAAAATATGCACTTTTACACTTTGTTTTTGTTTTTTTTTTACATTAATTAATTAATTAATTAATTTATTTATTTTGAGAGAGAGAAGGAGACACAGGATCTAAAGCAGGCTCCAGGCTCCAGGCTCTGAGCTGTCAGCACACAGCCTGACGCGGGGCTGAAACTCACAAACTGTGAGATCATGACCTGAGCCGAAGTCGGACGCTCAGCCGACTGAGCCACCCAGGCACCCCTATGCTTTGTTTTTAATGTTCATACCAGGGATTATACAATGCACTTTTTTCCCCCATTTAAAAAAAAAATTTGTGGTAAAATACACAAATAAAAAATTACCGTGTAATCGTTTTTAAGTGTATAGTTTCAGTGGTATTAAATACATTCCTAATGTACTAGCATAGCCATCCACCTTCAGGACCCTTTTCATCCGCTAAGACAGAAACTCTGCCTTTCACCATTAAGTGCAATATTAGCTGCCGTTTTGTTTTGTAGATGCCCTTCACCAGGTTAAGGAAGGACCCTTTTGTTCCTCGTTTAGAGAATCTTTATCGTAAGCGGATGTTCAATTTTGTCAAGTACCGTGTCGTATCAAGTAAACCCCATTTGGTAATGATGCACGTTGCCATTTTGTATGTTGCTGGATTTGATTCACCAGTATTTTTTTGGTTCACCAATATTTTGTTGATGCTTTTTGTGTACACGTTCATGAGGTGTGTCGATCTTTGGTTTCCTTCTAATATCTTTGGTTGTAATATCAAGGTAACGCCGGCCTCATAAAATGAGCTGGAAAGTGTTCTCCCCTCTTCTAGTTTCTGGAAGAGCTTCAGCAGTACTGATATTATTACTTCATGAAACGTTGAGGAGGACTTGCTTGGAAATAAGCTGGGCCCGGAGTTTTTGCTGTTGGAAGATTTTACACTAAAAATTCAATTTCTTTAATAGATATAGGCATATCCAGGTTATCTCTTTCTTCTTGAATGAGTTTTGGTGTTTTGTGTCTTTCAATTAACTTGTCCACATCTTCTAAATTGAATTTATGGCATAGAGAGATCACCTGATTATCTTTTTAATATCTGTAGCACCTGCAGGGATAGGCCATCTTTCTTTTTTTTTTTTTTTTTTTTTTGATATTTAAAATTTGTATCTTTATTTTGTTCCGATTTTCTAGAAAGTCATCAAGTGTACTGATCTTTTCAAATAACTTTTGGGTTCACTTGCTTTCTCTATTTTTCTATTTTTAATTATAGGAGTTTCTGCTCCTATATATTATTTCTTTCCTTCTTTCCTTGGGTTTAATTTGCTCTTTTTCCAGTTCCTACAGTGGGATCCTAGATTATTTACTTGATACTTCCTATGTGATCCATGGGTTATTCAGATGTATGTTGTTTAATTTCCCAACGTTTGTGGATTTTCCAGATATCTTTGATTGCTTTCCAGTTTACGTCCGTTATGGTCAGAGAATATTTTAATTCCTTTTCATTTGGATTCCTAAAACTAATTTAAGGTTAGTTTTTTCATGACCCAGAATATGATTTATTTTAATAAATGCCCCATTTGCACTTGGATGGAATAAGTATTCTGTTACTATTGGCTGCAGTGGTCTAGAACTATCAACTGGACCAAACCGATATGTTACCCAGGTCTTTCATATTTTTGCTGATGTTCTGTCTTATGCCATTGATTACTGAGAATGAAGCGATTAAGTCCACAAGTATAATTGTGGAGTTGTCTATCTCTTCTTTCAGTTCAGTCCAATTTTGTCCCACGTGGTTTGGGGCTCTGCCATCGGGGATGTCCATATTTGGGATTGTTCGGTCTTTGGAAACGGAGTCTTCTATCATCACGTAGTAGCCTTATTTTGACTTGGTAGTTTTCTTTGAAGTCCTCTCTTTCTGACATGAATGTAGCCACTTCTGCTTTATTTTGATTAGGATTAATTTGGTATATTGTTTTCCATTCCTTTATGTTTAATCCATCAATATGAGCCCGCAAACCTTTACCGTAAAGAGCCAGTAAATACATATTTTTGGTTTTGTGGTCACCTATGGTTTCTTTTTTTTTAATTTTTTTTTTAATGTTTATTTATTTTTGAGACAGAGAGAGACAGAGCATGAATGGGGGAGGGGCAGAGAGAGAGGGAGACACAGAATCGGAAGCAGGCTCCAGACTCTGAGCCATCAGCCCAGAGCCTGACGCGGGGCTCGAACTCACGGACCGCGAGATTGTGACCTGAACTGAAGTCGGACGCCCAACCGACTGAGCCATCCAGGTGCGCCCCCCCTTTTTTTTTTAATTTTTTTTTTTAACGCTTATTTATTTTTGAGACAGAGAGAGACAGAGCATGAACGGGGGAGGGGCAGAGAGAGAGGGAGCTATGGTTTCTGTTTCTTCCTCCTCCTCCTCTCCTTTGTAACCCTTAAAACTTGTGAAAACCATTCTTTAAAACAGGGCATAGGTTGCATGTGGCCTATGGGCCAGTTTGCCGGTCCCTATACAATTATATTTAAGGTGTATTTCTTATAGACCGCATCTAACTGGTTCTTTTTTTTTTTTTTTTTTTTTTTTTTTTGGATCCAATCTGGTCATGTCTGTTTTTAATCCCTGTGTTTAGATCATTCACATTTAATACAAGTATTGCTGTAGTTGAAGTCAGATCTTAACGTTTTATGATTTTCCTACCTTTCTCATTTTGCCTCCATGTTGCCTTTTCTGCCTTTTGAAATATTTGAAAACTTGTTTCCAACAAAATAAACGAAACTTTGTTTCATTTATTTTTTTGTCTACGGCTTTTGGCTAGCTCTCTTTCTGTTACTTTTTAATTGTTGCTTTGGGTATACGTCCCTCACTTTTCACAGTCTGTTTAGAGTTGATGTTTTACCACTGCATGTAAAATGTACTCACAGATTAACCTCTACCTTCTCCAGGCTACCTCCCCTCGCCTTCTCTGTCATAGCTGTCCTGTGCGTTGTATCTACAGACATTGACTCTCCCAACATCACGGTGGCTTTTTAATGTCCTATGTAGTTTAAAGTACTTCGGAGGAAAAAGAGAAAATAGTCAATTTGCCCAAATATTCACCTTTGCCAAATGCTGCCCTTCCTTCATTGCTGATGCTGTGAGTCTTATACTGTATCATTTTCTTCTTGTCTGGGGAAGGTTCTCCCGCATTTCTGTTAGAGCCGGTCTCCCCGCGAATGGATTCCGAAGTTGTTTTTCTTCTGGGTGTGTCTTTATTTTGCCTCCATTCTCGAAAAATGCCTTCGCTGGATTTCAATTCTCAGTTGCCAGGGCTTTAGTCACCTATTTTTATTTTTATTTTTTTTAAATTTTTTTTTCAACGTTTTTATTTATTTTTGAGACAGAGAGAGACAGAGCATGAACGGGGGAGGGGCAGAGAGAGAGGGAGACACAGCATCGGAAACAGGCTCCAGGTCTGAGCCATCAGCCCAGAGCCCGACGCGGGGCTCGAACTCCCGGACCGCGAGATCGCGACCTGGCTGAAGTCGGACGCCCAACCGACTGCGCCACCCAGGCGCCCCTAGTCACCTATTTTTAAAGATATTGTTTTGTTTCCCAACTGTTTCTGATGAGAAATCTTCAGTCATTATTTCTCTGGCCACCTTCAATATTTTTCTGTATCTTTGGTTTTCAGTGACTTCATTCTGATGTGTGTGGGGGGGGGGGTGGTAGGGGGGTTCTTTGAGTGCATCCTGTTTGGAATTCTGTAAGCCTGGAAATTTGGGTTTTTTGATCTATTTGGGAAAGTTTGGCCACTATTCTTTCAAAAAAATTTTTTTTGGATTTCAGTAGAAACTACAAATTTGGGGGCCATTCAAAATAAAGACATTGTGGAGATGCCCAATAATATATAGGGCCTACGATGAAGAATACCATAGAGGCGCTGGGGTGGCTCAGTCGGTCAAGGGTCTGACTCCTGATTTCAGCTCAGGTCATGATCTCACGGTTTGTGGGAACGAGCCCTGAGTCGGGCTCTGCGCTGACAGCACGGAGCCTGCTTAGGATTCTCTCTCTCCCTTTCTCTCTGCTCCTCCCTCTCTCTCTCAAAGTAAATCAACTTAAAAAAAATAGTTTAGAAAATACCATATTGTATACTTTTAAAAACTTGCTAAAAGGGTGGATCTTATATCAGGTGCTCTCACCACAAGAGAGGACAGAGAAAGCGGGGGAAATTTACAGGTGGCAGGGGGAGGACGTCATTGATAGTGACAATGGCGTCACAGGTGTATTCCCCGCTCCAAACACACCAATTATCTATAGTTTATAACTTAAAATATAATCTTTTGTAATTTATAGATTATACATCTATAATTCAATGCATTAAATATCTATAGCTTTTTCTGTGTCACTCATACCTCAACAAAGTAGTTCAATTTTTTTTCTGCACCAATCTCTTCCCTTTCAGGGATTTCAACAGCGAGAGTGTCAATTAGTCCCCAAGACGCTCAGGTTTTGTTTTTTTCTCTCAGTTCTTTGGATGAGACAAGATCTGTGAATCTTGTTTCCAAACTTCCTATCATTCTCATTCTATTAGGCCATCCCCTGTGAAATTTTTTATATCAGATACTTTGTTCCCCTGCTCTAAAATTTTGATTGGATTCTTTTTTTTTTTTTTTAATGTTTATTTTTGAGACACAAAGAGCATGAGCAGGGGGGAGGGGCAGAGAGAGAGGGAGACGCAGAATCCGAAGCAGACTCCAGGCTCCGAGCTGTCAGCACTGAACCCGACATGGGGCTCGAACCCGTGAACCCTGAATTTCGAACCCGTGATTTCAAACCCTGAAATCACGACCTGGGCCGAAGTCGGACGCTCAACCGACTGAGCCACCCAGGCGCCCCTGGATCCGTTTTAGATGAACTTTTCTTTCAAAAATGTTTACATCTACAGAAAGGCTTCAAAAACACTGGGTGTGTCCAACTGCCCCGCCCCCCCAGTTTTCCCTAATGCTGGTGTCTGACGTTGCCGGGTACTGTGGCCTGTTTGCCAAAACTGAGCCGCCAACTTCGGTACGTTCCTGCTAAGCACACCCCAGACTTTACTCAGCTTCCGCCGGTTCGTACACGAACGTCCTTTTCCTTCGGCCCAAGGTTCGGCCCAGGAGGCCGCATCACATGTGGCGATTCTCTGTTAGAGCTCGTCTTTCTGTGACAGAATGTCTGGTTTTCCCCTTCATTTCAAGACTGTTCCGCTTTACCTCGTGAAGGCTAATTAGAACAGCTGCTGCTGAGTCTTTGTCCCATGATTCCAACATCTGGGTCACCTTAGGGATGTCATCTCTTGCTTGCCTTTTCCCCGGAGACTTGGTCAGATCTTCCTGGTTCTTGCTATGCCGAGTAATGCTGATTGTCATCCTGGACACTTTGTCTGTTTTTGTTACGTGGGGAGACCGGATCCCGTCAAAGATCCAGGTCCGCGGTGCCACCTCCTTCTTGCCTCTGTCCATTCGGCCTCCCGGGCCCCGGCGAGCTGTCCGCAAGCGCCCAGTGCACGTCCCGTCGGCTCGGAGGCCAGGGTGGGACTGCAGGGGGGAGGCCCCTCTTGCGGGAGCCCTCATGGCACCCTCTGCCCCGGCTGTGGGTAGGGCAGGACTCAGTGGAGCGTCGGGAGCCCCTGCAGAGCCTCCGATGGCTTTCTCTCTGGGGGGCGACCTGCCTTCCAGCATCCATCCAGTGCTCTGGCACCCGGTCCTTCCTGCATGTCTGACTCTCTCCCTCCAACCCAGGAGGACCACTGGGCTCCGAGTGGGCTCCTCCTCCCTGGACCGCCCGCAAGTCCCTGCAGGCCGTCTGCTGGGGCAGCTGGAGGGCTCCCCGCATTCTCGTCCGTTCTCCCGGAGAGAACGCTCTTGTGCTGCCCGCTTCCTGGCATCTGAAAACCCACTGCTTTCTGCGTATGTCTGCTTTTCCTGTTTAGGGCGGGAGGGCAAATCCAGGGCCTCTACGCGATCGTGGCTGGAAACGATCACGCCAAGCTTTACGGGGATGTTAAGCACAGACCTTGCTTCTTTCCCTGCAGGACACCCCCTGGCCCCCATCACCAGGATGTTCCTCTGCCCGGCAGCCCGGAGCGCCCCCCCCCCCCCCCGCCGCCCCCTCCGGCCCTCTCCCTGCGGGACTTCCAGCCGCCCTGTGCGGAGGGCTGGGCATCCTCGGGGAGGGAGTCGCCGAAGCATGCGTCTCTCCCACGTGCGCCCCTTCTTTCAAGGCCTGACCCCTTACATGAGCTGGCCGCTCATCGGTGCCTCCCCAACAGTTGTGTGTTAGTCTCGTCAAGAGTTTACACTCGCTCTCCATGGGCTTTTCCGTGACGGCCAACACTGTTTTTCCTCTACAGCCCCCTGCGGGGTGGATGTGGGTACCGCGCTGTCCTTTCCCCGATGACTGACGACGCAGCTGACGCCCAGGGCGATTCGGTCACCTGATCAGAGCAGGTGCAGGGAGCAGCAGAGGGCCACGGCTTCCCCTGCACTGTGGGAGGTGGGGATGTGGAAGCACCCACTGCAGAGGTGGATTTGGCTTTGGGGTCAGAGACCTAGGAACTGCAGCCCCTCCCACGTTTGCTCTCACGGGCCCTCCTTAGAGGCTCGGGCCTTCCTTCACTGCAGCTTGAATTTAACCCAGCTACAACGGAGTGTGGAGGAAGGTCCCCCGTTGGGTGTGTGTCGGGGGGCAGGCCCCTGCTGAGCTCCAGACAGAGGGTCTCTGAAAGGTATGGATTCAACCTGTCCCTTGTCAGCTCCAAACTCCTCAATGGCTCCCATGGCTCTTGGAATAAAAACCACTCCCGCCAGTGTCCTGCAAGATGGTGTGCGCCCCAGCTCTGCTCATCACCCCCACCTCACCACCCACCCCGGCCTCTCCCTGCACCCGTTTCTCCTTTCCAGCCACCTGGCTTCGGTTCTGTGCCTCTAGCTTGCCACGGCCGCTCCCACCCCAGGGCCTTTGCACGCACGCAGCTCCCTCTGCCTCATATTATCCTTCCATGTTCCGCATCATTTAAAACTCATTCATCCTTACAATCTCAGTTCAGATCTCCTTTCCCTGAGAAAGGTTTTCCCAGCTGGCCCTCTCCCCAGGCCCTCTCCCTTGCTGGATAGTCCCCTCTATTCAACTGCCGCCTGTGGGCTGTTTATTTATAGTGAGTTTTCTTACCAGAGCTGGGGAGGAAATGGGACTGCGCTGTCTTGCATCCACAGGAGGAAATGGCCCTTCCTCGGGGGCCCAGGAGGCTGCCAGGACTGTGTTCACCAGGCCCTTCTGACCTGAGGCCCATTACACGTGAACCGAGTTTAACTGGTCCCTGAAAAGCTCCAAAACAAAAAAACCAAACCAAACCAAAGCCGAAAACCCCCAAACAAAAGCTCTCTGGGGCCTGCCTGCCCTCAGAACCTCCGCAGCACGCTTTCCAGGGCAACTGGTGACAAGCGTGGGGTGGTGGCGAGCCGGGCTCCCACCGCCCCGTGTGGGCACCGTGCGTCCTCGGGCGCCCGCCCCCTCCCCGTGCTGAGCTCGGCCCACCCGCCTTCCTTCCGGCAGCTGGGAGCCTGCCCCCAGCTGCCCTCTCGCCTGCCGCTAAGGATCCACAGGTGTGGCCGCAGGCAGCGATCAGGTGCAGGGCAGGGGCCGCCTGGGTGGAGGGTCCCCAGCCCCTCCCAGCAGGTACTAGCTTCCACACCCCACACCCTGGGTGGACGTAGGATAACCCGCCGTGTGCTGGGCACACTGCTTACGAAACTCTTCCAGGGGTTGCTAGGAATGCCCCCCTGGTTGGTACAAGAAAGTGAGCATTTGAGGTGGGCCTGCGGGATCCTTCCAGCACCCTGCCTCACTCAGCCCCAACCCCCTGGGTGCCGGGGGCGTGGTCTGCGTCCAGCCTCCCTCAGGGCCGGCTCCGCCTTTGAGGCCGCTGGGAACCACCGTGGCCCGGAGCAGGGTTCCCACAAGAGGGGTGAGCTTTTCAGGGGCTGTATACAGGTGGCACTGCATAGATACCCCTGGATGAGGAAGCTGTCCGTCGCCACCCTGGACCAAGCACGCTGGGGGACGCCGCGGAAATCCACTGGAAGAAAATCCGCGGAAATCCACTGAAACCCCGCTGGAAGAAAGGGAGAGAGTCGCATTAAGAAGAGGCCTGTAGTTGTGACTTGAGCGGAGGCCTCCTACACCCCCAGCCCGGTGGGGGCAGGGCGAGGCGGCGGAGGCTCCCCCACAGTGAGTGTTCTCACTGTGCTCATGGTGAATGTAAATCAGGCCTCAGAGCTTTCCAACCTGGGGGTTTTGCTTTTCATTTTGTTTTCCTGACTGAAGAATGCTCCCTCCCTGGACTCGTCCCCAAAGCTCTCAGGACCCCAGTGGGAACTGAAGCAAAAGCAGCCCCCCAGTGGGAAGTCCGTAAGGACCTGTTCCACGTCTTGAGGGAGCACTGGCTTCCCGGATGCCCCTGTCCTCACGTCCCTGTCCCCCTGTCCCCCTGCCCCCCAGATGGGAAGAGAGAACCAGGGGCCGTCAGGAGGGAGAGCAGGCCCAGTCCCCGGGGGCGTCCCCTCCAGAGCCCTATCCACGGGGTGGGTGCAGGGACCGCTGCCTGGCCAGAGTTCTCCAGAGCTGAGCTCTGGGGGGTGCGGGGCGCAGGGCTGAGCGAACTGCTCGCATGATGACAATGTGTCACATGTGCGTGGGGCCTGGTACTTTTCCAAGGGCTTTTAAATGCATTATCTTGTTGGAGGCTCATTTGAGGCAAGGACTCGAAGCAGACTGGAAAACAACTAATTTACTGAATTCTGAATGGAGAGGAAGCCGAATACAGCGTGTGTTTTTGCTGAATTTCAAACCAAAACAACCTTTTGTTAAAGAACAAACAAATAAACAAAAATGCGGAACATCGGTTCACCAGGGAACACAGCCTGAACAGGGGCCCTGGGCAGGGAATCACGTAGCAAATTCAAACTCCATAAACATGTACCGGGGGAGGGGGCTGCTGGGGCCACAGATGTGCTCGTCAGGGGCTGCCCGAGAGTTTTAGGGGGCTTGCCAGTGTGCCCCAGGGGACAAGGTTGACCCTTCCAGGCCGACTGCAAACACAGGGCCCTCGGGAGGTGCCACAGGAAGGGGGTCTGGGGAGGGAGTCCCCGCACAGAGCACGAAGACGGGTTGCACTGGGGCATCCGGCCATGCTGTGCCCGAGGGGAGGCTGCACTGCCTGTGGGGGGAGCACGGAAGGTCTCCTGGGAGCACTGCCAGCCCCGGCCAGAGGGTGGGTAATTAAAGTGGGGCAGTGAGGTGGGGTGGGATTTTCTGGAATGACTGAACGGTCAGCATTCCCTGAATGGCAATGATATCATTCTGTTTCAACCGCTTCTCTGAATCAGGTCCGCTCCCCCTATTTTTGGTGGCACGGACATGGGAAGTGACAGATGCAAACGCGTGTGGGTGTCTGGGGGTCAGGCAGGTTCTCGTGACCCAGGCTGGACAGGAGGGGCGGTTGCTGCACCAGCCGCCTCCAACCTGGGCCAAGGGGGTGGGGGGGGCCCTCCCGGCCCCGGGCCCACGGTCTGTGCGTGCCCAAGGACGCGCTGTCAGCCTGCGGTTCCTCCCGGCTGCAGCCCCGCTTCCGGGAGCCCAGTGCAGAGGCAGCGGGGCTGAGAAATCCTCTGTCGCCGAGGCTTCCTGGGGGGGGGGCCCCATCAGCCTCCCCCAGGCCTGAGAGCCTGCCCGAGCCCTGGGTTTTTCAGCACTCTCGGGCCCCTGCTCGCCCTGTTCCCCAGAACCGCCCTGGGAGGTGGGGGGCAAGAGCCCTGTGTGCCCTGTGCTTTATCGTTACACAAGGCACTCACGACCGAATCTGGGGCCAGGTCCTCTGATACAGAGCAGAGTGGGGTCTTGCTGTCCCCCCACCCGTTTGCCAAGCCCCGGAGAAGCTGGCTGGTTCCCAGCAGGAAGCTGGGAATTCTCTCCACCAAAAGAGACATTTCCTGCCTCCCCTCCTTCATTCCTGCCTGCTAGGTGACCTGTGCTCTGCTCCAGGCCAGGCAGCCCCTCCCAGGCCCACCCGCAGGATGCCTCCCGGCCTACGAGGGCCAGCACTTGCTCCTCTGCCCCACCCCACGGAGCAGGGCTGCGGCCTCCTCTCTTGGGACGGGGGGTGCTGACACCTGCAGGCCTCCCCCCCATTTGGCAGGCTCTCAGGGTGGGCGGTGACGGAGCACCTCTCGGGCACGCAGGTGCTTCGAGCCGCTTGGTGTGGCCGGGGCGCCCAGACTCTGCACCCCCATCTTCTGGTCCGTGTGCTGGGTCAGCTGGACGCTGGGACAGCAGGCCTTTGCCAGGCTCCGTCTTCTTGAGCCGTTTGCCGGAGACCGCGATCGGGGGGCTCCGTCAGGGCCCGCCTGCCCCCCGCCACTGGCCACCCCCCGACCCTGCTGCTGAGGCTCTGGTGCGGCCAGGGGAAGCGGCCGTCGTGTCCTAAGCCCCTTTGGCTCTTGGGAAAGCGAAGCCGTCGGCTCACCCCCACGGTCCCCCTGACGCCGGGCATGCAGCCGGTCCCCAGCTGGGTCCCTGGCCCTGAGGCTGCCTTTGTGCTTGCACAAGGGAGACTCAGTTCGTCCCCTGCTCCTTGACCCTGCATCCTGCAGCCCCCTGGTGGGGGGAGTGGACAGTGCCAGCTGCCCGGAGAAGGAGCGAGGCCACCTCGGTGACCCCTGCCTCCTCCAGGGCATCTCAGGGAAGCTGGAGAGAGCTGCCCTATTGCGAGGCCATTAAGCAGGCTAATGAACCGTGAAGGCTCCAGGCCCCTCTGGCCACCCACCACGCCTCCCCTCCCCTCCCGGAGCCCACCTACCACCTTGTGACTGCTATTTGTGAGTTCACGTGTCGGGTGAGGGCTTTCCCAGACAGGGCTGGGGCCTCAGAGCTGCTCCCGGCCTTTTCCGGGCCCGGCTGGGACTGTGCACACAGCAGGCAGTTAATAAATATTAGCTTGGGATTACGCCCAGAGAGAGTCACCTTGATATCCAGAGCTGGGGAAGGGACTTGGGAGCCTAGGGACCCTTGGGCAGGGATGAGGTGGTCAGGGGGCCGGGGCACAGCCTGGTGACTTGTGTCCCACAGCCACATTCTCCCCCTCGGTCCCCACCCGAGGAAATGTGGCCCCTTCCTCCATGCCAGGTGGTGCCAGAGTCCCCGATGCCTTCCTCTGGGCTCAGGCAGCCCACCGGGGTAGAGCATAAGAGGGGACAAAGGTCCTGCCTCACCTGCCACACAGGGTGCTGGTGGGGGGAGGGAGTCTCCCGACAGCCTGTCCTTCAGCACCTATGATCGACTCAGTATGGTACTCGCCTCGTGATGTACGCAGGGCGAGCACAGCCCTCCCTGCAGCCACAGGACCACGGGAGAGTCCCAGAAAGCCCCAGGGGCCTCCCGTTGGGAGTCCACACCGTGAAACCTCAGAAAACCAACCAGCCTGGGCTGTGCGGGCACCGACCCAGGACTCCGGCCCCACCCCCCGTCCTCTTCCCACACCCCGGGGCTCTCGTCGGCCAGAGGGAGGTTGCCACATTGCATCTCGATGCTGGATACCGGTTTTTGAGAAGGTGGGAGGGCCGGGAGCCTCAGAGCCACGGGCAGGCCTCAGGGTGGGCTTCCCAACCAGGGTGAGAGAAAGACGAGGCAGAGACACAGGTGTAATGTGATGCGGCCATATTTACTTCACCCTCCAGGGACTCCTAAGGGCCCAGAGACTCGCTTGCTTCCGTAAAATTGGGTCCCTGAAACAAGTTACTTCCATCCTTTCAAAGGGGTGGGCTGCCTGGAGGCAGCAGCTGCCCTGGCTGGAGCACGGCCTGGGCTCTCCATGACGTGGATGCCATGCGAGGGGGCTGGGGGCCTGTCCAGGATAAGGCCACGGGCACCCCCTGCGGGCACTGAGCAGGGACAGAAGGCCCAAAGGCCACCTGGCCAAGGCGGCAGGGTCATCTGTGCGTCCCGGAGCCTCAAGGTCGTGCGTGCGTGCGGAGGCCCCTGCAGGGAGGAGAGTGTGAAGAAGCCGGCAGGAGGCCTGGTGGGTAACTCAAACAGCCGCAAGCCCCAGCGCCCCCCCCACCCCGGGCCATCCCCCAGACCCTGAGCTGTCTTAACGAAGGAGCTGTTTCTATCACTGTGACAACTAAAGATAAAAACAAACCAAAGCCTATCTTAAGGTATAATCTTCCAATTGCTTAAAATTAATCAGTGCAAAGTGAGGTAAAGAGCCTTGTGTCACAAGGGGGCCGGGGAGCGGCCGGCCTCACACGAGCCTGCGCCTCTTGGAGTCCCTCTCCGCGTCGGCCTCCGGGGCATCCGCTTCACAGCCAAGTGGGGACACCAGGTTCAGCAGAGGGTCCTCAGAGGCCCGGCCGAAGAGTGCCAGCAGGAGAGCCACGCCGAAGCCCGTGGCACGCTCCCCCTGTGGGCAAAGGGCAGGCTGGAAGCCCTCCGCCAGGCTGAGCCAGACCCCCTCGGCAAGCCCACCCGTGCAGGAAGGGGTTCCCGGGCCAGGGCGAGGACGAGCCATCCCACCCCCCGCTCGGCCCGTGGCCCCCCTCCTGCCATCCTGCCACACTCAGAGCCGAGTCAGGCGGTGGGATGGCTCTTTGCCCTCTGGCCCCGACCCCCGGGGTCTTCTTGGGTGGGATAAAGGGTGAGCCGAAGGTCCGGGGTCTCCAGCCGAGGAGAAGGGCCGTGCACAGCAGCCACTCTATTTCCGGGGATGAGGAGACCGGAGACCAGGGGCACGGCTGGCCGAGGTCGGGCCACAGGCAGTGTGACCCTCCACACAGAAATGCTGCTGATGAGCTCAGCCCGGAGACAGAGAGGGGTTCTGGGTGCACGAGAGGGTGGGAGTGGCCAGGCCGGCGTGCGGTACGTGCAGGGGTGGGGGTGTGGGGGGCAGGCGGGGAGAGGACACCCCGGGGGGGGCCTGGACTCACGGCGTGCACGGGCGCAGCGATGTCCAGGTGGACCCAAACCCCAGGCCAGTCAAAGCCAATGTGTGAGGCGATGAAAAGGCCAGCACAGGAGCTGGGGCTGTTGTCCCGGTCCTAGGGGGACAGAAGGATAAATGGTGACCTTTCTGCTGCCAGCAGCGGGGGTGTGGGGGAGGGGCTCCACCAAAGCGAGTTCAGGGTTCACTTGGACCCGCTGAGGATGCCCCCCCCACCACCATGCCCCCTGGACCACATCTCCCTCAGCCACTGCCTCCCCCGGTGTCTGCAAGAGGGGGCTTGGGGTGCAGGGGTGCCCAGCGTGGGGGATTGCAGAGAGGGACCCCAAGGGCTTTGCACGTGTGCGGATTAAGGGTTCTGCCTTCACCCCAGGGAGCTGCGGAGCCAGCAAAAGAGCTGATGGAGGAGGCAGACCCCAGAGTGGGGAGGAAACTTCTGGCATGGACCCGAGGCAGGGGGACCAGGGAGAGGTGCATCCGCGTTCCAGATGCTTCCACCCTGAGCACGGATCTGGGGCCCACCTGGGGGGCCCTTGTCCACACTGCTGCTAGGTCTTGGGGTCACCTGGGACTCGGTCTGGCCCACCCCACCTGGCCGGGCGGGGGGGGGGGGGGCGGGGGGAGGACCGCAAACCTACCGCCACGGAGTTCTTCATGTCAGCTACGGCCGAGGTGAACTCGCTGAAGTGCAGCTCGGGGCAGTAGACCAGCGGGTGCACCAGGTCTCCGCACCTCGTCCCAGCCTTCACGCAGGCCGCCTCCCACTCCGCGCTGTTGGTGAGCACCGCAGCGTGGTACTTGCCCGTGGCAATGCCCTGGGAGGGTGGCCAGGGCAGAGGGAGGGGCGGAGCGCAGGGGAGCGGCCGCGCGGGAGAGCAGGGGCCCCAGGGCGCACACAGAAGCCAAGAGGGGCAGCGAGGAGCAAAGAAAGAAAGAACCGGGAGCCACGTGAGCCACCAGGGAGGACAGTTCCTAAGCTGTCCTGACGCCAGGACCCAGCCCATGGGCCCTGCCACCTGCCTCCCACTGGGTGCCAGGGACGAGCTCCCAACCTCCCCCTGGGCTGTGAGGACGGGGCGGGGCGGGGGGGGGGGGACAGCACCAGGACTCGAGGTGGCCCACCTGCGCTCCGGTCAGCGTGGCTATGTCCAGGATGATGTCCGCACCCAGGTCCTTGCAGGCGTAGGACACCCCATCCGCCAGGACCAGCCTGCCCTCAGCGTCAGTGTTGTTGATTTCCACAGTCCTGGGATGCCGCAGAGACCCCTGCTCAGGGACGGTGCTCCCTGGGGCACTGGGACAGAGTCCCTTTGGAACTGGGGGGACCCCATTAGAGCCCGCTTCCCTCCCCGGAAGGCAGGGCCGCTCCCACCCCTACAGCGATGTAACGCCAGGGTCAGTCCCACCCCACTGCTCTCCAGCTGTGAGCCAGGGAACCCCACGCAGCCCCCTGTGCCTTGGTTTCTTCGTCTGTGAGATGGGAGAACAGGGTTGTGCGGGTAGCCTGACGTGCACTGGGCCAGCCCTGGGCCCACACGGCCTGGCACTAGGTAAACACAAAAGGGGGAGCCCCTCCGGGGGTCACCCTGCAGACAGGCGCCCATGTACGGGGCGGTGAGTGGACTCTCCTATTGCGCATCTAGACCACCTGCTCCTTCAGCTGCTGCCCACTGACTTCCCAGTGTGTCCTTTGCAGCTGGGAAGCAGTTCAAGGGCCGATCCCAAGGGGGAAGTGCAGGGAGAGCCCTCCAGTAGGAGGTCTGGAGGTGGAGTGGGGGGTGGGGTGGGGACAGGGCTTCAGGCACACAAAGAACTTTAAGCCTAAAGGTTGGGAAGGGCGCATCCCCCTAAGGCAGGGTGGATCCTGAGCCAGGCACCCTGAGGGAGCCCAACACGTCATCTAGTGATGTGACCCGCCACCTGCCCCCGGAGCCCTGGGAGCAAGCAGCCTGCTGGCCAGGGGCTCCTGTGACAGGGCGTCCTCCCCCACAGGATGCGCCTCTGGCTGGAGAAGCAGGGTGAAATCTGCCTCCAGGACGGCCGTGGGTCAGGGCTGACCAGCCTGGCCCTGGCAAGGAGAGCCCCCCCCCGCCCCCGCCACCACGAGGTCCAGCAAGAGAGCCCCTCCCCGCCCCCCACGAGGTCCAGCAGGGCCCACATGCCCAGAGGGCAGCCAGGGGGTGAAGGAACGAGCCTTACTTTCCTGAGTACAGCAGGTGGATGTCATCTGGCCTCGTCGCGTTGGGACCCACTGAGTTCTCGGCCAAGCAGAACACAGCGTGGAGGTTGTCTTTGAAACCCTGCAGGGGACATGGGCAGAGGCTCCAGTCACCGGCTAGCAGTGCGTGGAACAGACAGAACCGGCCAGAGTTTTCTGACCCCTGTGGACAGCAGACAGACGGAGCCCCGGGGAGCAGAGAGCACTGTCCCGTCACTCCCAGGCAGTCCTGGCTGCACCCCATCTGGGAGAGTCTCGCCACCCCTGTCAGAGCCCACGCAATTCGAGAATGAGCCCGGGAGCGGGGCTGCTGGCTTTCCTCCCACTTACCCAGGGCACGAGCCGGGCAGGTGGCTCGGCCCCTGCCTCCCGTCCACAAAGCATGGTCAGCGATCAACGTCTCGCACCGCACAAACCCTCTGAGCTCTGCGTCGGTGTACAAGAGCAAGCTACACACAGATGTGCGCATGGGGGGTTGGGGAGAGCTTGCCTCACCCAAGTTTCGGTGTGAGGTTAGCTTTCTGATGCCAAAACGTGACGTGTGCGCACGGAGAAACGTGCACAGAACGGGCTGAGTCAGTTTCTGCCCCACACGGGCCCTGAGCCTGCCCCAGAAGACCCCTCGCCTGGGGGGCAGCTGGGGCTCTCCGGAGCAGGTGTCACGCTACAGGTGCCGAACCCCCATCGAAGGTAAACGCGGGCCTGTGGCAGGCAGAGGCCATGGCACCGGGCCGGGACAGCTTGGAGCCTGAACCCAAAACACGGTGCCTGGGGAGAGCACCCCACTCACGTCCTGGGGCCGAAACCGTTGGGCAGCCCGTCGGCTCGAAGGCCCCGAAGCAGCTGGGACCACACTGACGGCCGGGCTGTGTGAGAATGAGTGTTCGCGGCTTCCAGAGTCTCGGTCCCCGCCCCCCGCCCCCCGCCCCGCCCGCTCAGAGCTCCCTAAGACCCCTAACCACGGACGTCCGCCCAGCACGTGGGGCCTGCGGCCTGGCTGTGCCCCCGTCTCCAGCTGTCCTCGTCCCCGTGGGAGTGAGTGGCTGGGATCAAATCAAGTGTGACAACGTGTGGCCCTGAGACAACAGGGTGACCCCAGGGGCTTCGAAGCTAGAGAAATGGATCCTGCCGCGGAGGGGAGGGGGGGGGGCCCTGAAGTCTTCCCGGAGGGAGCCATGTCGGGTCTGGGCCCGGAGAGGAGTCTGCACAGCAGGACAGCAGGGCGGTGCGGAGAGACCACGGCCCCCAACTTGACCCTGTCGGATGCCCTCCCACCCAGTTTTGCATTCAGAAGGTCTGGTGTGCTGCTGCTTCTGGTGTGGGGTCCCCACGGGGAAGGCCAGCTTAGAGGTGCTGAGGGCCTTGGGCTCGTCGTAGTACCGGGCACTGGGGAGCGGGGTGAGACACATGGGTCTTGGGATCCCTGGGGGGGGGGGGGGGAGACAAAAAACCCGCAGGCGGCCAAGGTTTGAGGTTCTAAGGCCGCAGGCCACGGCCTAGAGGCTCCACCCTCAACCCCAGTTTTTGTGGGCCTCGATGTGAGCCACAAAATACGTAATGGTGATGCTGGCTTATAACCCACAGGGTGAACTAAGAATCTGCACATCCGTAAGTGGGAACAAAGTGTTGAATGAATAAGTAACCCGGGGAGGGGAGCACTGTTTCCCCCAGAGAACCCCCCCCCAACCCTCGCCCATTGCCAAGGGGATGTCTGCTCGTCTCGGGCAACGGGCTGGACTCCTGACCAGCCGGAATTGGAAACCGTCTGCCAAGACGTTTTTGTTTTTGTTTTCATTTGAAGGAGAAAGAAAGTCTGGTATGTGGTGAGGTGAGGGCCGGGCCCCATAGAAGGAGCCTGAAGGAGGTGAGCCGCCATGGCAGTCGGGGCACCCCATGTCTCTGTTGAACAAACACTTTTTATGGCGTGGGGACTCTAGGCTCCGAAGGACATCACCTGAGGCCTCCCTGGAGTCCCTCCTTCCTCTCGTTTTAGAGCCTCTGGCCTCTGATGGGTGCAGACCAGCCAGGATGAGGTGATGCACCCGAAAGAGTGGCTGCCTGTGTGCCTGGGGACGAGGCCTCGATGCCCGGGAACACCTGAGGGGCCCGTGCTCTCGGGGGTGGCCTCCTGAACGGCCTTCAACAGGTGGGTGCCTGCCACGTCCTCGGGGCAGACGCAGGAGGAACAGTCACAGCCGGCTGGTCCCTTGCTCAGGAATCTGATTCCAATGATTGGGCTCCGTGAGGCTGCACGTGTCCCGGACGGGAAGATCTCCCACTTGGCGGGTGAGCTGGGCTCAGCGACCTCAGTTGTACAGGGTGGGGGGCCGGCCGCGGGGGGCCCCTCTGCTCCCCCGGATGTCTCTGCTCAAAGTGGTCACCCAGGCTATTCCCGAGGCAGATCCAGTCCCATTCTACCTGGTCATGGCTCACCAATGCCAGCTGGGCACCCCCCCCAGACCCCTACCCTGACCCCAGGCCCTGAGAGCGGGCAGGCAGGCCGGGTGGGGTGGCTCCAGAGCGGCCCTCCCCATCCCAGAGGGCAGTCCTGCTCCTGGGCGTGATGGACCCAGATGGCCCGTCTCTCTGTGGAGAGAGTGGCCCCGGGTCCCCACCGGCTCAGACAGCACTCTCATGATGTGACCCACAGATGGGTCGTGGCAGGAGGGGCACCCAGGAAGGCCTGTGCTCACGAGCTCGGCACAGGGCCCTGTCCGTGCCATGTGGTTTTAGGTCGGGCTTCTTCACCGGACACACGCTCATGGGGAGCCTGACACAAGCCAGACCCTGAGTGGTGGGCATGGGTGGACACACTCAGGAAAAGGCAATGTGCCCAGGCAGACATGCCCCTCAGGCAGAGGTGACACTCTATGGGGAGGTGGCACTCAGGACAGGTGACACTCAGGCAGAAGTGACACTCTCAGGACAAATGACACTCTCAGGAGAGGTGACACTCAG
>NW_024412463.1:8413861-8422217 GCF_014898765.1 Herpailurus yagouaroundi | reverse complement strand
TGACACTCTCAGGAGAGGTGACACTCAGGTAGAGGTACTCTCAGGACAGGTGACACTCTATGGAGAGGTGGCACTCAGGACAGGTGACACGCAGGCAGAGGGGCCCCAGCAGCAGGCAGGAAGCCCCCGCAGAGCAGGGAGAGAGAGAGGTGCCGAGCTGTGGGGTCTCAGGAAAGCAAGCCCACCCCCAGGGAGTCCCCCTCCTCGAGGACTGCAGACGGTGGGGCCACACTCACCTGCTTGATGGCAGCTCTGAAGGCCCCCAGCACAGCTGCAGCACCCCCACAGTCCCTCTTCATCCCCGGCATGGTGGTCTGGAGGGGGCACAAAGGGGCCAGGACAGCAGTGAGCATGAGTGGGTGCTGGCCTGCCATCAGCAGTGCCCCACCTCTGCCTGGCACATAGGACCCCAGAGCGGCGCCCTCAGACCTGCAGGACCTGGTGCCGGGTCCCCTGAGCTCACACAGAACCCAAGAAACGCCCGCCCCCCCCCCCCCGCCCCGGTCACGCAGCTGTTCTCCACAAGCGCTGGGACATAATGGCCAAAGGGGATGGGACCCTTTTGCCGGAGTGGAGCTTTGGGGGTCACCTGATGAACCAGAGGTGGGAGGGAGGGGAGCCGGGGAGCTGCCCAGACCCGCCACGTTGGCCGTGGCCTGGCTCCTACGACCCGGCCACCCACCCCCAGGCTGCCAAGTTGCCCTGGGGTCTGTCTGCAACAGCTCTCTCTGTCTGTGTCTCTGCCCAGTTTTTGAGGAAGAAGCTGAGGTCTGGGGCCTCCAAGGCTTGCTTGAGGTGTCGGGGCAGGGCTGCTGGGCTGTGGGGCAGGCTTCCCCACACCTGTCACCACCTGGCCCCAGCTCCCTCTGCTCCCTGACATCAGTGTCTCCAACAATGGGCTCAGGTTAACGCGAACTCTTCCCCAAGGTCACTGTCACCAGTCCCCAACCCCACCACCCGCTCTGTCGAGATCTAATGGGGGGGCGGGGGCATGCCAGGCACAGGTGCCCTCATGCTGCAGAAGGAACTGTGAGAAACTGTGATTTTTCTACAAACCGGCTGAGAGCGGTTACACGTTTTTCCATTTGATGGGCTCCCAGCTCTAATTGACAAGTTCATACTTTAAATTCGCAACAGGCCATCAGATGCAGGATCTGGGTCGGAAACGTAGCGGGTGATTTTTTTGAACCCTTATCGGATTACACAAGCCTCGGGTTTTAATGGAAAGCATTTTTAGACATAAACTGAGCTGCTTTTACAATTAAGTTGAGTGAAGATGACCCGGCTAGCACTATTGAAAATAAGCTGTCTCTTTGACCTAATCGGCGAGAAAGCACAGGATTGTTTAAACGGAAAAACGGGGGCCTCAGATCTGGAATCAAACCACTCGCAAAACGGCCTGCACAGAATAGCTCCAGATGGTCTCTGAAATTGAGTCTCCTTGTCACCAGGGCGGCGGCCTCCCGACCACAGACAAGGAGCACCAGGCGGCAAATGCACCTCAATTGACTGCGTGAGCTTTGCAGACCGTCCCCCACCGCGTTCTTCCCGGTTTTACAAAAGAGATGCTCTCCAGAGTAGCAGGAAGATGTCATCCGCCCGGGACACTCATGGGGCTGTCACACGATGCGGCAAAGCAACATTGGGCCGCGGCCACGACACGGACGGCCGCGGGACTCGCCTCCGTCCTGCAGAGAAACATGGCGGGGCCAACTCCCTTGTCACCTCGCCGATGCAGATACATGATTAACTTTTCCAAGTCTCCACCGCCGAGGGCAGCTGTTTTCCATGTTCCATGTGATGGAATGGAAGGTGCGTGCGGAGCGGTCCTGTCCTCGCCAGATGCTCGCCGGGCGGTCAGGGCGGGGGCTGGGGACGGTCGCCGAGGTCTCTGCTCGGCTAGAGAACCGCGCTCCTGAACACCGAGCTTGACTCAAGGAACCACTGACGTGTGCCGGTCATTCAGACTTAGGCGTCTGGCAGATGTTTTCTTTTTTTTTTTTTAACTTTTATTTATTATTGAGAGAGACAGAGTGCGAGCAGGGGTGGGGCAGAGAGAGGGGGAGACACAGAATCCGAAGCAGGCTCCGAGCTGTCAGCACAGAGCCCGACGTGGGGCTTGAACCCACAAACCGCGAGATCACGACCTGAGCTGAAGTCGGACGCTTAACCGACTGCGCCACCCAGGCGCCCCATGGCAGATGTTTTCTTAAAAAGGAAGAAAGTGAAACTCTCACTTCCAGAAGAGCCGACAGTAGTCGCTGCCGGTGGTAAAATCTGAGCTTTCACGCAAAAATAATGATTTTGAAAAACTTGTATCTGTCTCTGTGACAGCTTCTTAATAGCGATTTTTAAAAATGAGATGGATGGTGGGACCAAGTGTGGCTTTTAAAAATATCGTATGTTGGGGCACCTGGGTGGTTCGGTTGGCTGAATGTCTGACTCTTGGTTTTGGCTCAGGTCATGGTCTCACCGTTTGTGGGTTTGAGCCCCGCATCGGGTTCTGTGCTGACGGTGTGGAGCCTGCTCGGGATTCTCTCACTCTGCCTCTCTGTACCCCTCCCCTGCTCACTCTCTCTCTCTCTCTCTCAAATAAGTGAATAAACATTTCTTTAAAAATTTTTTAGAAATACAACGACATGGGTGGTGGAACCAAGTGTGACTTTTTAAAATAGTATATGTTGTGTCAAAATTCGGAGGTTCCGCCTAACTCCGGGGACAGTGTCTTCTGAATGGCCCATGCATGACGCCACAAAATCACGCAGAGTTCGAGGCAGACCGTAATAACAGAGCGCACAGAGACACTGCCACGGTTTCTGATCCCGCACGAGCACTAAGCTTACAGACGCTCTCGCTCGACGAGTTTTGGTGTAATAATAGCAAAGAAAAACGCCCTTGGGTGTTTGTAACGGGCACTACAATATTTCTCCCTTTTCCAACTACAAAATGAGTGAGGCCAGACTTTCTTTTTATATTTCAACTAAAACAACAGATCACGATAGACTAAATGCAGAGGCAGCTACAAGATCACGGCTGCCTTCTAGTAAGGCAGACGTGAACGAGACTGGCAAAATGTCACATAATGCCCCTCTTCTCAATGGCTTCTTTGCATTGGGGGAAATGCAGCTATTTTCGTAAAATATTTACATGAACATGCAATGGGTTTACACTGTTACTTTAAAATAAACAACGATCTCTCCCCAGTTTTAATTTCTAGTAGGGTAAGTATCGACCGACATCACTCTTCTAAAAGAATCTCCTTAGGATCAATACTTTTTGAGAGGGGAAGGGGTTCTGAGACTAACACATTTGAGACCTAAATTCACACTGATCCTGATTTACCTTTGAAGTCTTTGGAGACAGTGCCCCCAGCAACACATGCCTCCTTCTTCAGCAGCCCCTGCTTCTCACTCTGGCCCTCCAACAAACCAGCATCCCAAATAAGCGTCTGATCCCAGGAGAAAGGAGCTTGCAATTCTCCCCGATGGCACTGAGCTGCCTCCAGGGCAAGAGCCAGCGTCACGGGTGAGGGAGAGCTGTAGCCAGCACCAGGTGCAGCGCAGGGCTACACGGTCTTTGGAGTCTGAAAATAATAATTAACAGACTAAGAGTCGGTTTGCCTGTTGTCATCAGTGGTAAAATATGTCTCCCGAAAAATCCGTGGCTTGAAGTGAGTTTTAATCGTATCAAATAAAAGGTTTGAACCCACCCATGGTAATTACGTGTCCTTTTAGAAACCTCATTCTACATGGATGCTAATAAGTGCCAGGTGCACAGCTGGCCTGACCAGCACAGACGTGCCTTCCACCAGGGAACGGAGGTGGGGTCGGCACCCACGGTGCCACGCGTCCTGCCCGCAACCGTGGGCTCCGAGCAAACCCAAGAGTGCAGGGAGCCTGGGACTTTCAGCCTCCTGCCGTCTATGGGAACCACTGGACTTGTTTAAAACGTTTTTACTCCGCAGACCTTTGAAGGCCGCTAGAATCCGTCTCGAAGGGCTGAAAACATGGACAATATCACAATTTCTGGGGTTTCGTGGGAAATGGGGTATCTGTGTATTGACCGCTTCATGCAAGAGAAATTCTTCAAGATTAAAATTAATCGTGGTTTTGGACCGATTTGGACCAAGCACGAGTGAAGATGGTCTCACAAATCTGGTACCTCTGTCCAGGCAACGGACATAAAGATGTGGAAAAGATCACTTTGGATAAAATCCCAGACAAACCTGCAGAAGCGAAGGCCTGAAAACAGACACCGTCATGCTAACATCTGTTATCATGACAAACCACAAGGGAGACATACGCCATTTTCCGTCTAAAACAGCACGTTAATGTTATTTAAAAGTGTCGATGTATTACCGTCTTCTTTACGTGTGCTGTCATATTTATCCCTTTATTTATCAAAAAAACCTTTTTAATGTTTATTTGTTTCTGAGACACAGAGAGACAGAGCATGAGTGGGGGAGGGGCAGAGAGGGGGGGACACAGAATCTAAAGCAGGCTCCAGGCTCCGAGCCGTCAGCCCAGAGCCCGACGCGGGGCTCGAACTCACAAACCGCGAGATCATGACCCGAACTGAAGTCGGTCGCTCAACCGACTGAGCCACCCAGGCGCCCCTACACTTTGTTTATTTTCAAGTAATCTCTACACCCAGCATGGGGCTCGACCTCACAGCTCCGAGATCAACAGTCACACGCTTCACCCACTGAGCCAGTCAAGTGGCCCTATAATACTTACTTCAACTTTTTACTGGCATGATAATACATATGGAAGGTGTTTGTTTTTTTTAACCTTTATTATTGGATCATTTCCTGATTAGTCCTGAAAATAATGCTGTTTACAGGAGGAGGGACGTTACCAAAAAACCAAAAAACAAAAAACAGGGGCGTCGGGGGGGCTCAGTCGGTTAAGTGTCCGACTCTGGCTCAGGTCACGATCTCACGGCTCCTGGGTTCGAGCCCCGTGTCGGGCAGGGCCTGGAGCCCGCTTCGGATTCTGTGTCTCCCTCTCTCTCTCTGCCCCTCTCCCGCTTGTGCTCTGTCTCCGTCTCTCAAAAACAAATGTTTAAAAAAAAAAAAAAAGGCCATCCACTCTGGGTACCAAATGCACTAGACGGACTAGCGGTCGGTGCGAAAGGCAGCACACAGCCGCTAACTGAAATAGCGCCCAGCACTGGGGTTCAGGTCAGAAAGCGCCGGAGCAGCGGTGAACCCCACCGTGCGCGCCTCATCCACGGGCCGGCGCCTCCTGGCTCCAACGAGTGCTGCCGGGGGGAGACAGAGGACCCGTCCCGCCAGATCCGCTGAGTTTACCAAAGGTCGAATAGCCAGCCTTCTGTGAGAATCTTCCTGTTTTGTAAACGTTGGTAACTCACTCAGATTATAGACCGGCGCTTGGGCCAACAGGACACATCTGTGAGCCCCGCCGGCTGCCAGCTCTCCGTGTCTGCTCTGCGTGACACGTCTGTCCCGTCTCTTCTAAAGCGTCCTCTCTGGCAAGGTTGGCTCTCCTTTTCCAGGTCTCCTGGGGCACCGATTTCACATGCCTGCTCCTTCCCAGGCCTTCTGGGTCTTGGCGCTGGAGGGCCCAGCCCAGGCCGGGTGCCCAGTAGTTGCTCAATGCGAGTGTGTGACGTGAGCAGATGAAGACGTGTCCCTCCTCCTCTTCCTGGTGCCACCTCGGCTCGCGGTGCACAGCAGGCCTGAAGGCGCCGGGTGTGGAGGAGGGAGACGGAGCCACGCCTGAAGGCCGCCCACAGGACAGACTTCTGAGACCTGGCCTCACCAGAACACCTGTAGGCGGCTTGCCTGGGGATCCAAACCCCTCCGGCCTTCTCCGGGGGCCTATTCTCCGCACAGGCTCCCGCAGACCCCCACTAAGCGTTCTGTGGAAACCCTGGATGGTCGTGGGAACAGTGGGCACCACCCCACGCCCTTCGTTTCAGATGGAACCACCGATTCCTTAAACCTTGCCTCTTTGGGTTAGTTTTCCAGCCTTTTCATTGTTTCTGCGGCTTTTCTCTGGATCCCGTCCAGATTTTTTTGTTTGAAGTGTGGACACGAAACCATCTCCCCCCCAGAAGAGGAATCAGCCCGGCCGATTCTTCCCGAACTTGGCTCCCCAGAGGCACGCCCCAAGGCCAAGGTCCCAGAAACCTCGCTTGCTGCCTTCCTCCGGCGCCCCTGAGAGGTGATGGGCCTGCCTACAATCCTCCTCCCCCGGGCCCTGTCCAAGCGCTGGCCCCCGGCACCTCACCTTCCCTTTGATGCTGAGACCCCCGGTGTCGTAGACGATCCCTTTGCCCACCCACGCAATGGTCTGGGTGGCTCCTTCTGGGGTGTGGCTGAGGACGGCAAGTGCGGGGGGGTGCACGGCGGCTTTGCCAACACCGTAGATTCCTACAGAAAGCACGGGGGCAGGGTCAGTTGGGCTCGGGTCGAACCGAGCAGAGACCTCCCAGCAGCACCCCCCCTCTCCCCCTCCCCCAGAAACACCAGCTCTCTCCCAGGAAACAGCTGCTGGCGTGTGGATATTTCTCCCGGAGCATGTGCAGTCCTAGCCCGAGCGACCTGCCCCCTCTCCTGCCCCCTGGCCAGCGTGGGATTCGGAATGCAAATTAGTTCCAAAGCTCTGGGGCTGCAAATGAATTCTATGTGAAGTATCGTTAGGCAAAAAAAAAAAAAAAAAAAAAAATCCACCGAGGGGAAAAAAACCTGTATCATTCCCAGAAAGAAAAGAACACGATTGCAGAATGAAATGATTTTTGGATAACGCTTCAAGGCCACTCCAGCCCACGCTCATTCTCCCACCCGGAGCCCTCCACCCTTTCCAAGCTCACTCCCACCACAGCCTCGCTGCAGCCATGCCATTTCCTATCTTCTCAAGAAAGCCTGTCGTGGGCAGAGACCATGCCTTGAAGTCCCCCAGGAACCAGACTGAACAATCATGAAAACCAAGACGACAGCTGATAATGGCTGCCGGACAAACTCCTACACATCCTGTAAGACCCGCTGCAAACGTCCTCTCCTCTGTGAAGATTCTTCCCCGAGAGGAGCAGCCTCTCCCTCCACCTGTGTGGATGGTTTACGTGTCTTGTGGTGGCACCTCCAAGAGAGCCCCCTGGGCCCCTCACCTCCGGGCGTTCTAGAGCACGTGGGGCCCCTCCCGCTACGTGTGGACAGAACCTCAGGTCCCACTTGTTCTGGATACAGCAGAAGTGACGAGATACCACTTCCGAGACTGGGTTACAAAAAGAGACCTTGGCTCTTCCTCGCCTGTTCACGCTTCCTCGCCCAGAAGCCGTGCTTTGAGGGAAACGGCTGTCACCTGTGAGCTCTGCTCGAGGAGAGGCCCTCGTGACAAGGGACAGCCAGCAAAGACCCCAGGCCCAGTGACAGAGAGCACATCATCGGCCCCGGTCGAGCCTTCAGATGATGGCCGACCCAGTCAACATGTTGGGTCTCTGCCCAGGAGAGACCCTGCACCCAGCACCCGGCTCAACCGTGCCTGATTCCCTGCCCACAGGACTGCATGGCCCTTCCTTCTGGAATCATTTGTTTGGCAGCCACATATCAAGAGTACAGTGCCCCTCCCACAGCGAGACTGAGAGCACCTTGTCCTAGTGCCTAGGGGGCGGGGAGGATGGGCCTGGTCGCTAGGAAAGGCCCTCTGAGAAGGTGGCTTCCACTCAAGGTGTGCAGGGTATGATGGCCCTGCCATGACAACATCTCGGGGAAGTACTCAGAGAAAGACAGCTGTAAAGATGAGGCCCTAATGCATTCCCAAATGCAAGCTGGTGCAGCCACTCTGGAAACAGTATGGAGGTTCCTCAAAAAACTAAAAATAGAACTACCCTACGACCCAGCAATTGCACCACTAGGCATTTATCCAAGGGATACAGGTGTGCCGTTTCCAAGGGACACATGCACCCCCATGTTTATAGCAGCACGATCAACAGTAGCCAAAGTATGGAAAGAGCCCAAATGTCCATCGATGGATGAATGGAGAAAGCAGATGTGGTCTATATATACAATGGAGTATTACTCGGCAATCAAAATGAATGAAATCTTGCCATTGGCAACCTCGTGGATGGAACTGGAGGGTATTACGCTAAGTGAAATTAGTCAGAGAAAGACAAAAATCCTATGACTTCACTCGTATGAGGACTTGAAGAGACAAAACAGAGGAACATAAGGGAAGGGAAACAAAAATCATATAAAAACAGGGAGGGGGATGAAACAGAAGAGACTCACAAATATGGAGAACAAACTGAGGGCTGCTGGAGGGGCTGTGGGAGGGGGGAGGGGCCAAATGGGGGAGGGGCACTGAGGCATCTACTCCTGAAACCAGCGTTGCGC
>NW_024412463.1:8365646-8403861 GCF_014898765.1 Herpailurus yagouaroundi | reverse complement strand
CGAGGCAGGCCCTGAGCCCCACAGGCCCCCCAGTGGGTCCTGCCTTCAAAGTGAGGGAAACAGCTCTCCGGATAGCTTTTCCAGGGAGAGGCCCTGGCCTCCAGCCCCAGCACACCCTGGTGGCCCTGGCCTCCAGCATATCCCGAAATGACCCAGGCCCAACCTCAAGTCCACCCACGCAGCTCCCACTGGACCACAGTCTGGATGAGTCCTAAGCAGGCCCAGCTGCCAGCGGTGGTCCTGGGTGACCCTAGGCTGGCGGGTGCGTGCCCTTCCCACGCCACCCCCCCAGCCCCCCACCTGTCAGGTTTGCACTGGCCGGGTGATGCCTGGACCCCTGCCAGCCCCTGACTTAGACAAGGCCCCACTGCCTGGCGTGCTGGGCAGTATTGTTCCTTCCTCCTCGCTTGATGGGTTCGTTGATCGGCTCCCCACTATTTTCCAGGCAGCGTCCTGGATGTGAGTAGGGTGTCATTATGTGGGTTTCCGTCCAGGTTACTGCTTCTGGGACGGCCAGTTATAAACTCAGGCGTGGCCCTGTCCCATGGAGGGCCCTTCTTCAGCCCACCCCCTCAGCAGGAAGGGTCATCTGACAGCCGTCTGAGCAAGGTGCCCCCTACGGCCTCCCACCCTGCCTGGGGAGGGAGAGAGGAGGCGAGGAGACCAGAGGAGGGGCAGCGGGTGGTTTCCAGGACGGCACCAGAGCCACCCCTCATTGAGGAGGGAAGGCTAGGCAAGGGCGGCGGGGGGGGACACCTGGAGAGTGCCTGGGGGGCATGTGGTGGGGTGGTGGAGGGGCCCTGGGGTATGGGGTGGATGGTGGGTGTCTGGTTGGGAAGGGTCTTAGCTCCCGCCCAGCTCAGATACAAGGTTCAGGGAGTGATGACCCGGATGAGGAAGCGCTCCCCACGCTCATTTAAAAATTAGGCTCCTGCCCACATCCTGATTGCTCAAGGGCCTGTTGGCACCCCTCTCTGTTACCGCCTGCTAGTTCCATGTGCCACCGTTCCCATTTTGAGTTTCCTCCATTATCAACCTTAAAAATTACCAAAGCCATCTCCCCCGGCTCGGCATCCAAGGCTCTCGGCTGCTGGTTTCCTAGTGCGCCTCCCCAGCTCCCTGCCTGGCCAGGCCCCCCCGCGAGTCACAGCTTCGTCGTCGTCCCTGTCAGTTTTGAGTCACGGTCCCTGGTGCGGGGTCCCTGGTGGTCCCTCCAGACCGGAGCGTCAGCATTCTGGAGGCTTGAGTCTCTTTGCTCCAGGGCCCAGCACCGAGCAGGTGCCGAGAAAAACAGTTGTTGAATCAACGAAAGGGATTCCTTCGAAAACCCTCAGCTTTCCCCACATGAAAGTCGACGCTAATTGGATCTTATTTTCCTCAAAAGGTTTTACAGCAGCTGAATGTTTTCACACGTTGTAAAGGGTACGACGAGAAGAGCTCCGTATGAAGATCTATGGCTGTTTTTTTCTGTTTGCAAATACGTTGCAGAGAGGCACAGGGCACTCCAGCAGTGGGGGGGGAAGGCCGAGGGGGATCTTCTCCGAGGGGGAGGGCCGGGGGCTTTGTCCTGGAGGGTGAAATGGCACACACAAACAGGGCAGGGAAGGCGTTGAGGTGGGGGGAAACCCGGGAGGAGAGCCCAGACCCAGAGCGGCCACGTGTCCACCGGGCTCTGAATCCCCGGGGGTGGGGGAGGGGCGGGGGGAGATGAGAGGGTCCCAGGGAACAGGGAAGGAGAGGGCTGCGGTTGTAAGCCGGGGATTCACTCCAGAGACTTCTGCCCGCGGAAGGATCCAAGCCACGCTTTTAGCAAGCCGGCTATGGCAGGTTTGAGTGCAGGGAGTTGGTGGGGGAGAGAAACTGCTTGTAGAGAGATCATTCTAGAGGCTCTTTCCTTTGAGAATTCTTTCATATGTAAGAGGAGAATAACCCCAACAGCCCCAAGACAGGATGAACAAGATTACCCAACCCAACAGGCGTTTAGAGAACACTTGCGATACACAGAGCCAGGGAAAATGCTAGATGCTTGTTAGGAGCAGATAGTCCGGCTTTTGCCTTCCAAGCGTCCCCTCCCCCCACCCCGAGTCGAAGAAATCCAAACTAAACAGACCGCTAAGGAGTTATTTCACTTCAAATGCCTGCCAGTTTCCTCAAGATGTAGCTTGTGACAGATACAAATATATTCCAGGAAAGTACTTACCCTTTGCACCGCAGACTTGACGGACTCCAACATAAATAAGGCAGGCAGCACTTTGTTTAGATAAATTTTTACGAAGGTATTAATCCACAGCTTAGTATATATTTCACTGTCAATGAAAAATGCACCTCAACTTCATTTTCTTCGAAAAAATGAAAAATTTAAAACAACTTACCAGATCTTTAACGCAACCCAAGAAGTAACGTATGTTTTTGATGGGGTGTGACTCATCCCGAATTCAACCGGGCGTTCAGGCTTTAGCAGCTGGGGAAACAAGCCCTAAAACTGGAAGAAATCTGAATGGAATTCCCAGGACTCCGGAGGAAGCTTTTGGTGCCGTTCACATCCTAAAACACGTTTCTGAGCTCATGCCCTGTAAGATGGCTCTGGGGGTATGAAATGTGCATTTATCTGTTAATTTCACGCCTGTAGTAAACCCCCTCTGATGCCTGCTTAGACTGATTGCCACGAGATTCCCAGATTCCATTATTCTGATGTGAGAAACACTCATTCCCCTCAGAGCGCTTGTTGGTTCTTTCTAGTATCGTCGCTCGTCCAAACAGATGCTGAACACCTGTTCCCAAGAGCTCCAGGCCTGGTCAGGCTTTGGGGGTCCAATGGCACGTGGGTGTGTGTGGCAGGGGTGGGGTGTGGGGATGTGCATGCGTGCGTGTGTGCAGAGCTGCGGGAGCAAAGAGGGTGGTAAAACTCAGAAATCCAGTCCCTGGGGAAGACTGAGCTGGGATGAGACGGCCAAGGACAAACTGAGGTGCCCCAGGCAGTCTGATCCCCGGTAAGGGGTTTGTTCATGCGAGGGCTCACAGTCCGGAAGAGCACGGTCCATTCAGAACCGTCAAAAGCTCACTTGCACGCATAAAGTGTGCGTGAGAAGTACGCCGCTGAGCCACGTTGTTTGAACTTGATCTCGCGGCTCACAGAGCCAGTGGAAGTGCCTCGGTCAAGACTAACATGAAATCAAGGTAGGGTTCATTCCTGGTGGACAACGGTCTACTTCACACGCCCGGACAGAAAGGAGGCAGGATTGGCTCCGGGAGCAGCCGGTGGGGCGGTGAGCCCCCAGTGAACGGACAGACGGTGACACCCGCGTGACCTCGCAGAACGTGGTCTGTGCTGTGCATGTCTGCGTCTTCCTTCGCCACACCGTAAGTGCCCGGGTGTCAGGGAGCACCCCAGTTACCCTTTGTAAATCCTGTGTCAGGCACGGCACCCAGAAGATTTGTGCCAAATGTTCCTTGAAGGATTGAAAATGAACTAATAGCCATGAAAATCACATTTCTCTAGAAATTCTGAAAAATGCATTAACTTCTGGAAAAGTTGAAAAACAAATAGTGAACACTTGTTTACCCTTTACCTGGATCGTATGATGTGTGTGTGTGTGTGTCCACGGACATATGTCTTTTCCTGTACTATTTAAAGTTGGTTGCATACACTAAACACACTAAATACGTCAGCGTGTATCTCTTAGGAACAAGGACACGAGCCCACATAATCACGATAATATCCTGATCGTACCCATGGAAATGAACACTGAAGCAATACTATTACAGTCCACACCGAAATGTGTTTAATTGTCTCCAAAATGTCCTTCATTGCCTTTTTAAAATCCAGAACCCAAATAAAGACGAGGCCTTCCGCCTGGTTGTCAATTCTCTTCGGTCTCCTTGAATCCAGAACAATGCCTGCCTTTGTGTTTCCCGACATTAACATGTTTCATAGAGGGACCCACGGCCTGGATTCGTAGGAGTGTTTCCTTACGATTAGATTCGCGTCAAACACATTGTGTTTCCCACTGCGCCTCATCAGGAACCACGTAACCCAGGTGTCTCCTGTTACTAGCCAAGGTGGGTTGTTGGGTATAAGCGGGGTTGACCAGATCTCTTCACGGTAAAGGTCCATTTCCCTCTTCGTAATTAATAGCATTCAACTCGGTTTCCTCTTCAAAGTGCATGGACGCTCTGAGACTGCGACCTCGTCTGTTTCCTGACCTCTCCCCCCAAAGCTTTCACAGCCAGTGACGATCTCTGCGTCAATCAAGTATGGGTTGCAACACGGTGATTTTTCTAGCTGAATCATCCCGCCCACATTTGCCACCTGGAAGTCTTGAGTAGCGACCTCCCTGCCTCCCCTTGTCCCCAGGACCAGTTCACATAATCTGTAGGGTCCTGGTGCAGAAAGGAAAGCGCCAAGAGGCTCTTTGTCAAAAGAGAATTTCAAGATGGTGCCAGTGGAGGATCAACCCAAAAAACGGGCCTGTGCCCTAGTGGTGGCCATGGGCTCCGGGACCGGCCGTGCCCCACTTATGTCCCTATATCTGGATTTTTCACGGTCACTGTCCCCACTCAGGCCAGCCAGGGCCCCATCACACCAGCCCCCCATGTCTTTTTTTTTTTTTTTTCAGTGTTTATTTATTTTAGAAAGAGCGTGAGCGGGGGAGAGGCAGAGAGGGAGAGGGAGACACAGGATCCGAACCAGGCTCCAGGCTCTGAGCTGTCGGCACAGAGCCAGACGCGGGGCTCGAACTCACGAGCTGTGAGATGATGACCTGAGCCAACGGAGCCACGCGGGCACCCCTCCCCCGTGTCTTTTCCACGTGTCGCTATTCCGTCTTTGAGGACTTCTGTCCTCTTTGGAAGGAACTGATGATGCCCAGGCTCCCTCTGCTCCTTCCCTGCCCCAAATCAAGAGTCTGCCAGGCCTCATGGGAGCCCTGTCTTCTTGAAATCGGGGGAATGGCCGTTTAGATTCCCATCTGGAAACCCAGTGCTGTGTGGGAAGTGTGCTCAGTGCTCCTCAGCTGTCGCTGTTCCCGATCCTTTTGGTAGACAGAAGGAGGATTTGGGTTTGTTTGTTTGTTTTTAACATTGTGGGTTCACACGGATTCCTCCGATTCGAAGCCCGTGTTACTGGGCTCGTCCTCACGTGCCCCACCCTATGTTTGTACTTCCTTCTCCCACAGTGAGGACCCGAGGCCCCGGTCACCCTTCTGTGGCTACTGGAGTGTTCTTTCCATAGCATTCGTGGCAACAAACCCACCGCCTCAAGTTGGGAGAGTTCTTTCTTTTTGTTCTTAGCATTACCCCACTGGGGTGGGCAGCACTTGACTTGGCTTTTGTGTGTGTGTTCACCTCATTCCTTCGTCACTGTGCCTCTGTTTGTATTGAACTGAAGGGCTTGCTGTTTTTCATTTTCTTTTTTGAATACGAACAGCATTTATTTATTCCTTTATTTTTAATATTTATTTGAGACAGAGAGAGACAGAGCATGAGCGAGGGAGGGGCAGAGAGAGAGGGAGACACAGAATCCGAAGCAGGCTCCAGGCTCCGTGAGCTGTCGGCACAGAGCCCGACGAGGGTCTCGAACTCACGAACCGTGAGATCGTGACCTGAGCCGAAGGTGGTCGCGCAACCGGCTGAGCCACCCAGGCGCCCCACGAACAACATTTATGTGGTTCAAGTGTTGAAACCGCGTGAAGGAATGCTCAAAGATGTTCCCTGTCCCTTCTCCTCCTTTTCCCCTCCCCCCTCCCCCCAGAGGTGACCATTTTTATCAGGTTTTGGTTTATCCTTCCTGTTTCTTTTTGAAAAAAACAAAACAAAAAACAAAACAAAACAAAACGCGTTTATACGTATTCACGGATCTATACAAAAGACAGCATCCTGCACGTGTTCTTTTGCACTCTGTTCAAAAAGCACATTCTGCAATCTCCTCTAAAGCGCTTTTTACCTTCCGGTATCAGTGGGATGAGAGAACGTTAATAAAAATGTACCAGAGGAACCGCTTATTAACAACAAAAAGCATTCCTGCTAACATCAGTTTTTAGGGATTTTCGAGAAAATGAGCGTCTGAGCTGGCTGCTCTGGGCCTAAATTATCCTCCCAGGGAGGCCGCGGGGTCGGACAGTAATAACCCTCCTGTCTCGGGGACCACATTCTTATTTACTCTGAACACCGGCAAAATTATTTCCATCGCCGCGGAAGTCTTCAAGGGCACATGGAAGACCTGGGACCTTGGGACGGGGTGACCCCGCAGGAAGGAATCGAGAAGTAATTAACAGGCCGGGCGTGGCTCCACATCCCTTGAGGCAACTTAGCATATGGGAAAGAAGGTGTACAGAAAAGCAAAATGAGGGGGTAAATGTTTATTTTGATCAAGAAATCTTTTCTTTAGGAGAAGCTTCACTTACAGGATCCTTTTAAGTAGCATGTTTCTCTAGTGCATCAGAAATGATTCAATCTTGGGGTGCCAGGGTGGCTCAAGTCGGTTAAGCCTCCGACTTCGGCTCAGGTAGGTCATGATCTCGCAATTCGTGAGTTCGAGTCCCGCATCGGGCTCGGTGCTGACGGCTCGGAGCCTGGACCCTGCTTCAGATTCTGTGTCTCCCTCTCTTTCTGCCCCTCCCCCGCTCATGCTCTGTCTCTCTCTGTCTCGTTTATAAACATAAAAAAAAATATATATATTTTAATAAAAAGACATGATTCAATATTGAAAAACCTGAGTCCCATTTTTTCCTCAGAAACACTCTTGTGTGGAGCAACACGTCTATCGGCATTAGCTAACCGTGGATCTTTGGGAAAGTAAGACAGGATCACACATCTGTCGCTGAGGATTTTGGCAGCTGAGGAGTGTGAGGCAGGGGGTGTGGTGGGGGACAAAATACCAAGCGGGAATTGTTAGCCTTAAGGGCCCCGAGAGGGAACTTCAATACAATTTTTTTCTCACTAACTCTGGAAGGTTCCATCTTTCAGGGTGGCTCATAGTTACGGATGGAAAGTACTGAACGGATGCAACCTTACATTACGATGCAGGTTAAAATGCTAGATTTGAAATAAGATCACTTATCCCTTCTCGGCAATTTACAAACCAAGAGTGACGTTACAGCCCCGACAGGGTAAAGAGTGTTCCAATCAGGTTCCCGGCTCGCCTCACACCTTCATAAATTCAAATACTTGAACATCACCTATGAGCACCATAAAAAGACATTCTGAAGTCTTTTCCTTAACACATTGGGAACACAGGGTCAATACGCACCGTAAAGTACTATTTTTAAGACGTGATTTATTTGTCCCATTAGAAACTCGGCAGCGCGTGAAATCGAGTAGTTTCGTGGGTACACCACGGGTACACGTGCCAAGAGACCCCTCTTTTTTCTCTTTGAACGAGGTTACTTTCCGCCTCCCAACAGCCCTGGGGCCGGAAGAAGGGGGAGATGGGAGGTGAGTGGGCACCAGGGCGTTCCAGGGTGTTCTGTGGGAATCCCAGGGGAAGAAGCCACGGGGATGGCGGCCGGGGCCTGCGGACTGACCCGGTCAGGGTTCACGGTCGGCTGGCGTGCGGGCACCCCGGTGGGGACGGGGTGGGGGTGGGGGGGGGTGACTTCTGCCTTACATTTTTGTGCAACACACAGGATGTCTGCCTCCACGAGGCAGGATGGAAAGCGCTCAAGTTCTGTGTCAATTTAATTATTAGCATGAACTGACGGTACTGTCATTGTTTAACTCAGCCGACCTTTTAAATGGATAACCAACCTTGAGGCTTAATTGGATTTAAAAAAAAAAAAATCAATTTCTAGCCATTTCATAGTGCGGAAATGAAGTGTTACATTCTCAGGCAGTTGTAAGATCAGTTTTGCTCAAGCCTATTTCTTGTTATTTACAACTCTAAAATGACATTACCCATCTTGGTAAGCATTTTATGTACACATATACCTTTCGTAAACACCCCCAAGTACACACACGTGTGCACACCGAGTCATGTCACAGAAGAATCATTATTTTCTGTTCGGCAGCCGGCTTAGACATCAGCGGTAATCTCTTCACGCCAATTACACGAAAAACTGAACTAGGGATAATGAGATACCGCTGTTTGCAAATCTCTCTTAGCCTCAGTCTGGTCTCATCTTTGTAATAAGGAAAAAATCCTTGAGGAAGCCTTTACCACATCACATCTTGCCATTAAGTCTTTCTCGTAGATGGTCATTTGATTTTATGGAAAGAAACGAACGATCCAGATGACACAAGCAGAAGTGGTACCCGGGTGTGCAAATGAGAATGCTGAACATCCTAGTTCCAGCCCTGGGTTGTACTAGTCATGTGACCTTGGGGAGCCCCCTTGCGGGGGCGGGGGGGGGTCTCGGTTTCCCCACCTGGGAAAGGGGGCTGGTTGGGGGAAGAGAGGAAGATGGTCTCTCTGCCTAACTGGCAATGAAAATGGAGGTCCACCACGGGGTCCCGAGTCAGAAGGTCAAGTTAAAAAACCGTGTGACTCCCTCAGCACTTCCTCCAAGAGGGACCACGTGACCCAAACCAGAGCCCCTTTGGCCTCCGTTACATCTATAAAATGAGAGGAACGGTGATCACTAATGGCAGACTTGGGATGATTAGCTACAAACAATTCTATAAGAATAGTTGACAAGCAGAAAACACTCAACCCAACGGTCTACTTTCACGACGTCTGATGCAAATGTACATCGTATCGAATGGCGTCTCATTCGAAGGGTCCCTTTGAGCCAGATCACGGAGCTGAAGTGAAGGCCCACACGACTATCCGAGCATCCGGGACGGTCCAGAGAGCTCACCTGGACAACTGGACAAATGATCATTTTCTTTTGCCTCAACTGACCGGGTAATTGTGCACGAGTCTCTGCCACTCGACTCTGCGGAATGTCCTTTTGTGGCGTCAGAAGGCCGCGCCGGAGACTGGTAGGAGGAAGTTGAGGGCGGTGTGCGGTCAGGCCGAGACGCGTGAAGCACACGGCTCGTGCCCGCCGTCCGGCTCGGAGTGCCACGTCTGGATCGTTTTCAGACGAGCTGGAAGTCTCTGAGCAGGGCCCACCCCGCATCCACATTAGGTCACCTGAACGAACGCCCATCACTGACCTCAATTCCAAAACCAAACTAAACGAAAACATCGGGCAACGAGGTCAGAGGTGGCATCTGGGTGGTCAGGGCCATCTGAAGAGAGGAAATGAGGAGTTTCTAAGGGCTAACACACACAGAGACAAGCAACCTGAAGCCACGTTTATGCGTACCCTCGCTGCTAGGTTTCGAAGGTAGCTAACGGCAAGCGAGCCACGTTGGCCCGGCCCGAATCTGAGAATCTGACGCGGGAACTCGTGCTACACGAGTCAGTTGAAGTAGCAACACGGCAGCTCCGTCCTAACCTCCCGACACCCGCCTATCAGACGTTCCTCCTGGGAAGACGTGACCTGGGCCTCTCCATCTGGTTCCCGCAGGTTTTGACGAGACTAGGGGAGCCCGATGATCAAAGTTAAGCCAGCACGTTAGAGTAACACACTATCCTACCCATGATGCCGGGCTGGGTAAGTCATTTTGCTGCAGCTCCAGGAGAACGGGGAAGAATTCTAGGTTGCTCACATTTTGGGTGATGATCAGAGCTCCTGAAGCCCGTTCTCCTAAGGCTCCCTGCGGAGCCTACAGAACGTTCCCAAGCGTTGCCACCTACATGGCTGTCCCCGTCAACGTGGAGGGTTTCTTCAAGGTTGTTATCGCTGGTCAGAATGTTCTTGAAGCCTACGGCAAACGTCTACCCTTTGGGAGGTGGCTTCGATTCTTGGACAGAGCCAATGGCTTTTGAACAAGTTGGGGAGATAGAATTCCTAGCCAAAACACAAGGTGAGGACACAAGAGAAGGTTGCTTCTTTTGGGTGGTTCATCGACAGGCTCTGAAGGCAACTAATCGTGACAAGCAACAGCAACAGCCCAGGACTGAATGCCTCGTTGGCCAAGGGGACTGCTGGGCCAGACCGCTCCTGTGCAGATTCCGGCGTTTCACTTAAAAAAAAAAAAAAAGACTCACCCCATCATGCCTCGATGACGTGTAAGACAATGCTTGGGTGACAAAGACCCAGCCCAGCCTTTGAGGAGGAGCCCGGGACACAACACATTCGACGGGAAACGAGGTCCTGGCTTTGAGCTCAGCTGGCAAAGCCTCGCTCTCAAGTTTTCAGTGGCACAGAATAGGAAACATTCGTAGTCACTTAGAAATGCAAGTCTCCCGGAGCCCAGCTGTAAGAATTACTTCTCGACGAGGCTCACACACCACAATTTCATTTGAAGGTCTCCTAATGTTTCCTGGTATGTATATAAAGCATACATTTCCATAGGGAAAATAATTATCTGCCTCTATGGCACCTTCCCTTTTGTCTACTGGATGGCAGACAGATTGGTCCCTTTGCGAGCGTCCATTAGGCAGATGGATGGACTTTCAGACATTGAGGCAAGGCCTCCGACACAAAACAAATAGTCATTTGGCCCAAGCGATCACAGAACGGATGAGGCCCTCCTGTAACACAGATGCATTGGAAGAAAACACGAGCCCCGTCGTTAAAATTAATACGAGGACGGCAGGATGCTCTTTAATCCGCATGATTGCTTTATTGTACAAAAAGTTTCCAGTAACAGTGAATTAGTTTTAAAAAAGGACAAAAAAAAAAGTCATTTTGGATAGAAGCGCTTCACTAATTGCTTTATTTAAGCACACAAGGAAAAAAGTCTTATCTGACCAATTAGGTTGGAAGGGTTTTATTACCTTTAAGAAGCCATTAGCTAGGATAAAACACTGAAAGCACTTGTGTCAAAACAAATAAATAATGCTCTCTCAATTAGCAGAGAAAGCGGTAAATCCGTTAAATTAGAGACACACACCGCTTCACGCCCATGGCGAAGCCAGCACCCCCCACCCCCAAATTAATACAACAAGAGACAGTAGACTTGTTACAATCGCAGGAAAGATCAGGAGCTTTGGAGACCTGACGGTAAACGTTTCCTCATCTCCTCTCTGGCCCCGTCAACGGAGCCACCCCCGGACACGTTCAAGGGGGCAGGTGTCCAGGGGCCGAGCCCAGGGCTGCCCAGAGGGAGCCTCCCCCTCCCCCCCACCCCCTTTCTCCGGTCGTGTCCCAGGCGCGGGGAGAGACCGGGCTGGCGATCATTACCACCAGAGCCCAACAGAGCTGAATGGCCCGGCCCTCCCTGGGACAGTGGCCGTCTGGAGCAAAAGGAGCCCGTCTCCTTCAGAGGCACAGAATCACCCGTTACCCTGAGGTACCAGGGCCCCAGGACCAATCTACTCTTACTTCCCCCAAGGCTGCTGATCTTTCCCTAAGTAAAGGCTCAAAAGAAAAACACAGTGTTTTGAGGAGCACACGCCCTGGGGCCGCTTCCCCGCCTGGGGACAAGGTGGCCTGGGGACAAGGTGATGGCAGCAGACAGTGGGGGGGCTTTCTGTGGCACTGCACTGCTTTCTCAGTTCACTCGAGATCCTCAAGATCACTTCTGTGTCAGATCCGTTACTTTACCCTGGTGGGTGAGGGGGGCAAAAACCAGCCCCAATCACCCTGTTAACTGAAAATAAATATAAATAAATGGCGATCCTTTCTTAAAGGGTCACTTGCCTTGCACGTTAAGACCACCGAGCCTCCTGTCGCCACTGTCCACCGCCGGGGAGGGAAGCCCCGTGACCTTGAATGGCCCCCCGCTCCTGGGAGCAGTCGGTCCAGAGGAACATCTCGACTCGGCCACCGGATTAAAGCCCGCTGTGACTAGAAAATGCCTACGGCTCTTCTCAAGATCTGCAGAAGCCCCACATGTCAGGGGTGATCAAGGAGGTGGATTCTTACTTCCTGACCTTTTTGCCTAATACATAATGGCTGGTCAGGGAATACCAGGCGATTTCCTGAAATGCCAGGGGCACCTTCGGATCGTTCTACAGCCGCATCGGTCGTGAGAAAACCAGTGGTGGCCGGGAACTTGGGAAGGGGAAGGCTGGGGCATGGGTGTGGGTGCTAAGACCATGATCTGTTTGGACAACCTGAACCTCTGGACTTGCGTTTAAGTTTCTGGAAACGACTTCAAAGTCAATTCTAAAGACACATTGTATGTGACTGATCCAAATAAAACATAGCACATTTAATGAGGTCACGCTCTTCGCAAACTTCTCGGGAGAGGTAAAAAAACAATGGAAAAGCCATCGAAAGTTATACAAAGACCATCAGAACTATACTGGCGTCTCAAGACCAAGTAAAAACACGAACAAGTTGAGCTTTCAAAGCCATCATCGCTTTCCACATTATTCTACAGTTCCAGGAATATATTCGAGCACCATAGTGATAACAGGTAAGAAAACGGCAAAGTCCCACTCCGGCGATCTGATTCGTGCTCGCACAAATGAGGGACTTCTAGTCAAGATTTTCACAATCTGTCGGAACGTGCTTACTTTCTGGGCATGTTAAGCAGCAACGCAAGAGCCGATAAATCATGCCCCTGGTGGAATATTCTACTTTGAAACGGAGTGATGTTTGGTTAATAATTTGAGATCCACTAATCCTAAATGGGGTGACCCATTTAGAATGGCCTCCGTGTAAATTCACAGTTCATTAAATGGTGGCTAGTTTGAACAGGTCATTATGGAGTTAGTGTGTAAGTAAGGGATTGAGCAAGGATGGCTGGGGACGAGGACAGGGGCACACTGGCTGATTCTGGTGACTTCCATGACACGGCCAAGCTTCCCTTTTTCATGTTTTCAGGTGCGGTTGGTTCAAATCACCAACTTTTAAATTTAGGTGGTTTTGTTTGGTAACCCCTTTTGGTTTACAGTAGAAAATGCAGTGCACAAACTCTAAATGAGGAATAGTCCATTTACGATTAATTTAAACTTATGAAGCTGTTTTAACTGGCCCATCTAAATGTGTTAATTAACATCAATAATGGTTTCTTATTTTTCACACTTTGTTACTCTGATCATTAACAGTGATGGAAAAGCTAAATTAAGTTAATGGGGAACGGATTATAAATTCTTAAAGGACTTCTCAGTTTGTTTTCAACTGGAAAATATACAGAGAAAGATGAAGAGGCATTTTTGCCTCTACTCATAAATTTTTGGTACCAAATTTCTTAAAAACCAGATGGTTTTTAAAAAACGTTTCCAAAAATTATTTTTACATGCTGCTCAGACATGACTGCTAAAAAAATAGCATATGCACATACAATATCGAACAGCTTGCGGAGTGCCTGTAAACATTCAACTCATTTTCTCTTTCTAAAAAAAATATATATTATAACTGATGACAGAACTCAATCTCTATTCTGCAGCAGCATCAAAGGTCCTTAAATTCTTGACAATGAAGGAGAAACAGCAGCTCATCCCCCTGCTGGAGCACGACCGTGACGAGGGGTCCAGGCAGGCGCTCGCCGCCCCCGCGCGGTCCGCAGCCCGCGCCTCCGCTGTGCCCGCAGGGCGGCCGAGCCCCTCGCGCCCGGGAGCGCACACGGGCGGCCCACGTGGCCGCACGGCCGCCTAGCGAGACTTCACGCTGATCAGGACAACAATGAGGACAATGATGATGACAAATAATATTAAAATCACAAGCATCTTCCGATTCTTCTTCTGATACTGCTCTGCCTACAGAAAGAGGAGGGGAGAGAGGCCGTCATTTCCGCGAACAGCCAAATAGCAAGCCCGCCCGCTTCCAGTTCTGGGCTTGCGGGTCCGTCTGCCCAACTGGCGTCTCCGCCACGGGCCACGTCATCAGAATCCCGCCCGCCAATTCCGGCACGATTAATCGACACGAGCGGACGAGTGCCACGGTCCCGGAGCCGCCCATCTCCCCCCCGGGGCTGCCCCAGAGCCCGGGCCTGGGATCCGCCGTTACGACAAAGGCTGGCAGGAGGAGTCCACGGCTCTGCCTCAGGGCCCGGCCGACCCGCTTCCCCGCCCGCTCCCACCGTCTGCGACGAGCCACTCTTTCCACCCGAGCCTCCCGTTCCTGGACACGGTTCCTTGGACGGACGTGTACCTCCTTCACCATGACACCCAACAACTGGCTACGGATCCCCCCTGGGACTGACGCCCCCCCCCCCCCGAGGGTGTTTTCCGCCTCCCCTGACTTTGGAAACAAGAGCACACCCCTCCTTTGAGATGGGAATGGGAAGGAGTGAGCCACGGGTAGCAAGTGCAGAGAGAGACCCCCCCCCCCCGCCCCCGCGGTCCTCCCTCCCCGTGCTTCTGCCGGCACCACAGGCAGGCGCCTGCCGACCCCGCACCCTCTTGCACACCGCACCCTCTTGCACACCGCAGCCGCAGACCTCAGCCTGGAGGCCGGGAGAGGGGGCGGACGCGCCAGCCGTCACACCTCCCCTGCCGCGCACAAACCCAACGGCGGCCCGCCTCGGCTTCCCGGGGACTGGCCCAGAGAAAGGAAGAGCAGGCCCTGCGCTCCCCCGGGGGCGGGTGGGGGGGTGGCCACTTCACGGGGAAGGACAAGAAGGCGGCAGCTTGGTGGCCACGTCTGCCGAGCAGATCCAGCCCCTTCTGTCTTACTTCCGTGTTCCCCGCCAACCTTCTGACTGGCAGGTCTGCTTCCTAAGTGAACCCACCTACCCCCTGGGAGCCACTCATCCACCGGGAGGAAACCGCGGCCTAGACGGGTCAGCCCGTGTTGCCAGTCGGGCCCGTGTGCGGCCACTCCCGAGGCTCAATCAGCCCCGGAGGAGGTGACGGCCGGCTAACGGGCAGCCACGCTGCTGACAGAACGTGACGTGAGAGGGAGCACGGGGCTGGCTCACTTCTCTGACAAGGAACCCGGGACGCCAGGGGAGCCGATGCCGCACGGGACTTAAAAACCTCTCAAAATGATTCATGAAGTAGACCCTGAAACAGCATTCTTAGTTCCCCCTGGATTTGTACGCTCCTGCGGAGAAAGCTTTGCCCGTGGTCTGCGTTCTATCAGAGGACACGTTTCACTAGTTTTTATTGAAGACACTCTAACAACAACAGCGTATCAGAAGCTGGGTATTACAGAGCGGGAAACTCGAGTTGGCGGTCACCCCCATACACAAGGCTGGCGGCAAAACGAGCCCGCAAGCATCGAGCCCTCGGCCCGTCTGAGGCGGGCCTCTTGTTCTCGCCAGGTGCCGGGAGTCTCACTCCCACCCTGCTGCGGCAGCGAGCGTCAAGGGCTTCTGGTCACACCTCGGCAGGCGTCACCTTCTGTGCACTCGACACCACCCGCAGCCGGGACCGTCCCGGCCGGGGAGCAGCCAGCTTCCGCAGGGCGACAGAGCGGTACGTCAGTGGACTGGAAAAATGCTCATGCTATGGCTCCAAGTGTCACTGGGTCTCCAAGATACAAGGAAACGGACAGAAATTTGTCTCCTTTGTGAAGCGTCCTCGTCCCTCTCAAAGCACACAGGCCCCTAATCACACACGAGATCCCCTCGGCTGCACGTGTGTGTGTCTCGCCACTGACGACCAGGCTTCGAAGACGCTTCCCGTTTATCGTTAACAAGTATCATGAAAGATCTTCCCGAAAGAGCTACCTTCCCAGCAAAGAGCAAGGGAGCTAGCCTCACGTCAACAAACGACTCTTTCCTCAAGGTAGCGCACAGAGACGCCGTGGCAACTGAAAGGGAAGACGAGAGTTGTATCTGCTCCAGAATGACCCTCCAGCAGCAATCCATCAGAAGGGCGTCACAACAAGAGAGCCCCGAGTCGGCACCAACGAGCCAACGGAATGTTCGACGCGCGTCTAACAAATGCCCATTCCCCTGACTTCCTGAAACAAGATTCAAAGAGCGAGACGCTTTCTGACAGAAAGAAAAGCCCAACTGCTTTACAATTTCCTGTCACGGGAGGGAGTTCTCAGCAACGTCAAACCCACGTGTGAGGTGCACCGGGAACCGTTTCCTGCCGGGCAAGGGTAACGACCGCCACGGCCGGCTCCACACAAGCCGCTAGCGTGCGTTCTTGTGCTGCTACACGGAGGGTCCTCCTGGGAAGCCTTGGTGTCTGAGAACAGTTCCTCGAGTTCTAGGTTACTGAAACATCCGACATTACCTTGTGAAGCTGCTTCAGGCCGTCTTTGGTTTTGATGCAGGACTGCTCGACATTATAGTCAATTCTATCAAGGACTGTACCCTGAGTAAGAAATGACAGTTACAGACCATCAACAACCCCAACGGGAAAAACGGAACATCAAAAATGAGAAGGGCACACCGCAGACATCGTTACGCACAGGATTATCTGTTTTACTTAACTGGGTGGTAAAGGTGCACATGGAAAGCTCTGGAATCCATCCGCAAGCGCTATTAGGCACTCAGTGGCAGAGTGCTGTGTTAGTTACAATAAAGTCTACCTCGTGAGACAGAAATACTGACAAACTGAGATTTCTTTTTTGGATTTAGCCACTCTAAGATATGCCACGTTCAGACTCACTGGGGCTTTAAAAAACATACGGTTCAGTGGAAATAGGCTCTGAGAGGCGAAGGGCTGACTTCTGTGCCCATCCGCTGCGTAAATGCTTGGATGCAGGTAAGCAGAGAACGCGGGTTAAACTAGACCCAGCCATGATTAGGCCTGGAAATTGCCCATCATGTCTACACACGTCAACACAGGCTTCCATGGGTCGGAGCAAAGACAGTGAGCTCCAATCCGCCACGTCAAATTACACCTTTGCCTCCAGGAGAATTCTGGTTTTAATTGTTTAATCTCTCGGTTCACACAGAAAGAAGGGAACACCAGGCTACATGCAAGAACAGGGCTCTTAATGGAACACGCTGTATCAGTAGAGATAGCAAGAGCAGTTCCTTGGGAACCGCGGGAGTAATTATTGTAACTAGATCTTCCACGGCCTCAACACTCCATTCTGCAGCTGGTGGCAGGGGGATCGGGACCCAAATCCCTGCTGGCAAGATAATAAAACCCCATAATCAGATTGTAACAGCGAACAAACAATTTAATTCTACTTGAAAGCTAGTGGTTCCCGTTGCCATTACGCAGTAACCTGCCAAAATTAGAAGGGAAACTTTATCTAGTGCCAGAATCATTGCTGAGTGGGGGGCACCAGACCCCCAAAGCGGGGTGGTCCCCTGAGCATCCTTGGAGTTCGGTTGGAGAACAGGAGACCTTTGGATATTTGTTTTTTACTTCAAAAAAAAAAAAAAAAAAAGAGAGAGAAACAAAGCTCTCGGTGTTTTTACAGGGAGTGACGTTAGCACGTGTACGTAATCTGCACGTGTACCTACTTAAACGCGCACGCACACGCGTACATACGTGCACACGTGGGGGGAGAGGGGCAAATTCTGTTCCCCGACGGGAACGCAGAATCAGAAGTCTGAAGAAGGACCCGAGGTACGGCAGGAAAACTCAATGACGAGGGAGCTAAACCACGTACCTGCTCCACGATCATTGCTCCTAAGTCCCTAAAGATTTCATTCAGGTCAGAAATGGATTGCACGATCTGGCGTATCTCCCGCTCCCTCTCCTCCACCATCAGCGTGTTCTGTTCCACCAGCACTAACTGGTCATCTGTAAAACCCTAGCGAAACAAAACATACAGGATTTGTACGTTGGAGGCCGCCCCCGCCCCCCGCCCCGCCTCCAGAAAGGGATGGTGTGTGATGTTAGACGGAAGTCAAAGAATGAATTCTGGAAACACTTCCACAAAGCAGGTAAACAACACACAAGCACTGATTTTTTCCCCGACAGGCAAGATCCAAACTCCTAAAACACGCCTCAGGATCTAAAGCACGACTGGCCCGAGCAGGGGACGCGGGGGAACCCACGTCGGCCGCTCCGCAAGGGCCGAGGAGCAAAACCAGCGGGATGAACCCTGCACTTCTCGGGGTTCTTCCCCAAGTGGGGTGGGCAGACTGCTTTCCTGAAGGTTCCGGAAGGCAAGACTGCAAGGTCTCCTCGTAGCCTCTGCAGAGGGAGAAGCAGTATGGCCCCCACGACCGCTCCTCCAACCGCTGCACAGACTCTACCTGAAGCAGCGCTGACCCATCTCATCGCACACAAGCCAACGGTCTATGAAGAAAAGGAACAGAGCGGGGCGCGAGTGTGGAGCAGCCAGTTCTGCAGCCCCTTCACGTACCCGATCATAGAGAGTATTATCGTCTCCATCATCCACTAGTGGTACTGCTGTATCAAAAAAATGCTGGGATCTTTCCTCTCGATTCTTCATGCCTATCATAGATAGGAATTCACTTTACTGGAATATGTAAACCGTCCTGGTTACTGCTCCGCCATTAAAAAGGGGACATCTGGAGTAAAACTCAACAGTCAAAATGGAGATACTCTCAGCAGCTTTAAAAGAAGCCTATCTCCAACAGAGGTGGGGGGAGAGTAAAGATTATAAACATAAAACAATATGCAAGCATTTGGCGTTTTTCAAGACAAAAATCACACTGCAAATGGGTACAATTCACTCGATGCCAAGTGAGTGACAAAAGGACACTGAAACCATCTGAGCATCTCTAAGTGAGGCAGAAATATTTAATCTCACTGCTGTTACAAAACATTTTTTAAAAAAAAATCAGTAGTTCTCTCCAGAAGCATCTCTAGTAACAATTCCAAATGGCCCTAATCAAGTTTTAGAAGTAATAAAATTAAAATACAAATATGCCAGTTGTCAGATGGAGGGGGAGCTAGGTTTTTTTGTTTGTTTGTTTGTTTGTTTGTTTGTTTTTTGTTTTTGGAGTATGTGGGGATATTACTGATTGCAGTGGTAACAAGGAAAAACCTAGTTTATGAGGTAATTCGAACGCGGACGTGGCTGACAGCAGACTTCCCACTGTTCAGGAAGAAAGGGCAGGGCAGGCTGAGAGGATCACTGGCCAGGACAGCCAGCAGCCAGCATTTCACCCGCTCCCAGAAAAGATTTTCAGGCACTCGAATACTTTAGTTGTTTTGCAAATATAAAGTTTCCGCGTGATTGCAACTTTTTACCTCTGCGTTCGCACTGTCCTCCAACCCCACATCTGGGAAGCTACGGGCCTCGCCAACGTGCTAGAATGCTTTTCACATTGTTCGAGCTTGGCAAAGAGTAAGTTTTGTTTTTGCTGCATGTGAACTGTTCTGACACCCCGTCCTCGGCCTCGGTCCGGGCATCATTTCACACGGGGTGTGTGTGGGGGGGGGGGGGGGGGTCCCTTTCGTTGCATAAGCTGTGAAACGTGCTCAAGGGGTGGCGATGGGGGGCTCGGGACGAAATGGAGAACTAGCGGCCAAAAGGAAGGATGGAGACAAAAAGCGGTCCTAGTGCTGGAACTTTCATGCCTCGAAATCCCGTCCATCACTCCCGGGGACACTCACGTCTGAGGTAGCCCGACTGCGCGCGCCGGAAGCTGGCCGACAGCTCCTGCAGGGCCTGGGCCAGGGAGGCCACGACGTTGCGAAGGAGCCGCTCCTCCTGGTCGGAACGGGCCCTGCGGGCCCGGCCGGGCAGAGCCTGCACGGCCCGCTGGCACCTGTGGAAGAGCTGGGAGAGGGAGGCCACGGCTCCCAGCGAGCCGTGGAGGAGGGGCCTGAGTGCCACTGCCGCTGCGCTCGAGGGTCTGAGAGCCGGGAGAGGCTCTGTTGGCACAGGCCGGCGTCACCCAAGGCGCACAGGCCAAAGCAACCTGAGGCTCCGAGGCTCCCAGGCGTGGCCAAACGCTGTGGGCGGGGCGGGGCGGGGCGCACACCCCCTCCGGCCCGTCGCCTGGCCACGCACCGCTCTGGGACTACGGTCCTCTCCCCAAGCCCCCGCCACCACCCCGAGGCGGAAGTTACTGCAGTTACTGTTACTGTTCCGGCTTTGCCGACGAGAACACCGGGAGGCAGAGGGAGCAAAGGGAGCAAAGGGGAGCCGTGGCGCGGAACCCCTGCGAAGAGCCAGGACCCACACATCCCAGCACCCAGAACCTCTGAGCGCCAGGAGATTTAAACAAGTACACGACGTAAACACTAAGGCTTCCCCACTGGTCAGATTATTTAAAAAGTACTCAAATTTGGGGCACCCGGGTGTCTCAGTCTGTTGGGCGTCTGGCTTTTGGCTCAGGTCATGATCTCATGATTTCATGAGTTTGAGCCCCATCTCGGGCTCTGTGCTGACAGCTCGGAGCCTGGAGCCTGCTGCGGATTCTGTGTCTCCCTCTCTCTCTCTCTCCCTGTCCTTCTCCTGCTCAGTCAGTGTCTCTCTCTCTTTCTCTCTCTCTCAAATACACACTTTTTTTTGATTGCTCAAATTTAACATTTTACCAGGAATGTTTCTAGGGTGCTCAGTTTCTCGAAGATGCTAATACACTCCAGCCTCGGGCAGCGCAAGTTCCCAATCTTTTCCAATTACGAGGACCGTTTTGTAACATGAACAATTTGTAAGCACTAATATAAGAAGTTATACATCTCTAGATCAAGTGACTGAACTCAGCAATGCTCTGAGTTTATTTTTAAATCAGCTCACGGTGGCAGGTACCAACAACTGGGGAAACAGTCCCCACTCGTCCAAGACACAGGCTGATAACCTGGGGGAGCCCGGGGTCTCAAGTCTCTTGGTGGGCTGCGGGCTGGGAAGCGTAACTCTGGGGGAGGGAGGTGCGATCTGAGAGCTGTGCCACGCTCCGGCCTCTGAGGGGGCCGGGAACTGCCCACTCCGGCCTGGGGACCCAGTCCCACCCTCACCTGAGTGATCTCTTGGGCGGTGATTTCAATGGCGTGTTCCTGCTCACTGCTGTCGTCCAGGGTGGGCCTGTTTAAATGCTGGTCGTGAAGGCTGGCTAATTCCTTCATTTTCTGTTTGATCCGGCCAACGTCGTACTGTATCTACGCAAATGAAACCACCAAAGCTGCAGTGCCGCCTGCCAGGCATCTGTCTGCCTCTGAGACGATCAGCTACACTCTAGAGCACAGGGTCCGGGCTTCAGCCAACTTGTAGCCTCACCGGCGCGTGAGCGACTTTGCATTCAGCTTATCGAAGTTCAAATCCCACTGCTCATGACATGGTGCTTGAGTCTCTCTCTCTAATCCAGGCCACTCCCACTGAAGCCCGAACCACCGGCTCACACCCCCTTTTCCGGTGGGGTGTAAGGCGAGCGACCCTAAGGCGGGATTACTTCCAGGTGCCTGCGTTCACCGTGTCGTCACGCTTCTTACGGCAAAAGCACCTTTACACGTGTCGGCGTCATACAATTACTTAAAACAACAAGATCGCGTGAAACTAACATTCCACTTACTTCGTCCACTCCGTCCACCCACTTAGGGGGCGACCGCTTTGTCACGCCGATTGCTGCTTCTGGATCTAAGCTAATGCCCGACACCAGAGCCATACGGTCGTCGGCAAGCTACAGGGAAATAAAGGGACATGGGAAAAAAGTTACTCAGGTTCCATTTTGACAAGCACACTCTCATACCCTTTTAAATGTCACTCCCTGAGAAGACCAAGAAATGTAGGAGTAAGTGCACTTGCCTGTATCATAAGCTTGGTTTGGTACTGCTAGCATTTGGGATTGTGTTCCTATCTTTTCATGCACCAGTTCTTAATTTTCTTGGACATACTTGTGAACATGAATTGGACTTGATCTGGCTATAGAAATGTAATAAAAAAAATCAACAGAAGAGCCTTAACAGAAAGACCTCTTATCACTAGCACTACGTACGGACAGGATGGCATGAACCTCAACAATTAATGCGAGCAGATACAAGTTAAAAAAAAAAACAAAACGAGGCTACAAACGGAACTCACACAAAATGTTCAGTAGGAGCAAGGTTTACTTACACACGTTTCGCTTATTTTGGAAATGGGACTGAGCCAGTCATCTTGGTCACAAGGTCATTAACCATGTGTTAAAATGTCTCAAAGAACTGCCTGAAATGATCAGCAAATCACCCACCATGCAAAAGCAATCCTCAAAAATCTCAACGCAAGTCTGCCTGTCGCTTCCTTTCTTCAGTTCAGTGTCCACACGCGGTGTTTTCACTTATTTTGAAATGATACCCAGAGCTCTGGTTCTTTTCCCGGGTCTCAGACACTGGCTTCGAAAACCTTGAAGACCCGGGGAGGGAAGGCCGGGCCTGGCTGAGTTAAGCTGCTGGCTTGCCTTGAGGCAGTGAACGGGTTGAGAGCCATCTGGAGGTGCCCTCCGGAGTTCAGAATTTATAAATGCCAGTTTCCAAAGATCCAAATGATGATTGAAAAATAATGGAAAACAGTAATATAAAAGTCTTTTACAGGTAATACTTTGTAAATGCCCTAAACCATACTGTGGAATTGGGTGAAGAATTTATGTTGCTTTTCTCTCCCCCGCTTCCTTGCATGTACCTAAAGTTATGTTTTCATTCATTCAGCAAATACTTGTTTGCTTTTCTAATAAAGAAACAAGACAAAATTTAAAAATCAACAGATAAAGGGAAAAAATGTGACATAAGCAAAAACCTACATTCAAAGAATTCTTCTATCCTAATTCTTCTATGCTAAACAGTTTACAGAAAAATTCCTACAAGCAAATTGGCGTCTTGCAGCTGCCCCGGGCCCCCCCGCCCCTGCCAGGCCCTGCCCCCACGGGCTTAGGACATTCTGTGTGTTCCGGGATCACACCGCGTGCAATGACCACACCGAAGACACCAGAACCCTCGTAACTGCTCCCTGAGCGTCTCTGAGTCGTGATTAAGTCACCAGCATTCCGCCACCGCGTGGACCCTACGGGACCACAGAGTCACCTCGGGTCACAGACAAACTGTGTGTCATCCGACCTGCACAATCTGGGGCGCTGGGTCCATAAAGTGGCAATTCTCAACCACAGCCACCCTGTTTGTTTTCAAGAGTTCACCAATAGGAATCTTATATTCTTTTTATTGTTTTAATCCTCACGGAAACTAGGTGAGCTAGGAACTGTTATTCCAATCTATAAATGAGGAAATTGAAACTCAGAAAAGTTAAGTAGCTTGCCCAAGGTCACAGAGCTATTATGTGACAGATTAAAACTGGGTCCAATGACTCCAGAGGCCCCATCTCCCCCATCATTTTGGCAGGCCCGTGAAATAGAATTGCAATTTGCTAAGAAAACAAATCAGGACAGCAAGCCCTCAGACTGAACCACCACCACGAAACACAGTCCTGGATCCACCCCCCACCAAACCGTACCAGGGAGAGAGGACCAGCTCCCAGTGAGCACAAGAGTCTCAACATAAAGCGGCCTCTCTCACTGACCACCTGCGGGTACAGCAACGGGGCTCAGACCTCATCGTACACAGAGCAGGAACAGACCTGCTTATTCCTCAAACTCCTGCTCTGAAGTCACGGAAAGGTATGCAACTCTGCACAGGACATACTGACCAAGGCAGGAGGGGCAGACCACACAGCCAACTCGTGCGGGACACAGAGCTGTGGGTCTCCTGGAGCAGAACCTGAACTCAAACCTCCAGCTGTTTATACAAAGCAAACCCCAAAACTGCTAAGGTACCTCTTCATGGGTCACAGAATTTCCTTGATGCCAGCTTATTATCTAATCTAGATTATTATTATATAATCTATATACTAATTTCATTAGCATATCATTTTCAATAGAGTAATACTTTATGTAGGCTCATGACCTTTTAAGCTCATGACCTTTTTTGTACTGTTTTGACTGTTTATAAAAATACATTAAACTAAAAAAGATACAGAGGTGGTATTCATCTAAATTTACCTGCGTAGTAATCAGTATCGACTTTTCTGAAACAAATCGACTTTCCTGAAACTTCAATCACAAGTGAAGTCAGCTGAAGTGGACCCACCTTTTTTAAGCGGTACCTGGTTTTACCCAAGAGTTGTGTCCACCCCCCCTCTCCCCCCCCCAATGCGTATAAGTTAAAACTGGGGCCAACACGTTCTCTTTCAAGCTTCTCTGAGGAAGCTTGCTAATTAAGAGATCCCTACCCGAAAGTGACAGATCCCAGCTCAAAAAGCTGGCCCTGGCTTCCCCACATTGGATCAGGATTTTGCCAGTAAGATAGTCTATGCAGTCTTTGGGGCTGCAAACTTTAAATATTGGAAAAATTGTCCCTTTCCTCATATAGTCTATAGCCATAGCTCATCCTGATAAAGAAATTCAGCAGTACTCAGATGAAATGTGTCCTTTATTTTACCAGTATGAATTCAAAATGAAAAAAAAAAAAAACCCACATCGTTTTGAGAAGGGAAAAACATAATTGAAGAGAAATGTCAACTACTTGAAACAGAAACAAATATGAACAGTAACAAAATCTATGTTACATGCAAAACAATCACCCCCTTTCAACCTCACTTCACATTTGAAAACATGTTTTCTTATTTTCTTAAGATCCAGGATGATCCTGTCAGTTTTCAAGTTGCCCTTTCAGTCAAGACAGGCTTTTTAAAAAACTTGCCAGATTTTTTATTCTCCCTGCTTATCCTTGCTGAATTTCAACTTAGTCCCCTCTCTGAATATATGATGATCCTGGTCTATAAAGCTTTTCTAAAATGAACTTGTGCTTCCGAAATAAAAACAAAAACTTTTCTGTACTTTTTAAATTAAAAAAAAAAAATCAGTAAAAATTCTGAGGAGAATTTCAGAATTCTTGTCTTTGATTTGGGGCTCCGATTTGGGGGTGCGCTGGACCCGGGGTCATCGATGCAGGAAAATTGCAACAGATGTTCAGAACCGCACGCCCACAGGGCTCCTTGCTGGCCTCCCTACAGTTACCTTTGCCCTTGGTCCACTGTAGATGCCGACACTTGTCCCTTAAAGAGCACCAGACAGCACGGGCAAGTTCCTGATCTACGGAAGGAACGCGCGCACACGCATCCTCTTCTTATAAATCCGGCTGCCGCAAATCTTTCTACTCTTTGGAAACCCTGCCTTTACAAGAAGGCTGATTTGGTGTCCTGTAAGATTAAGGACACAGCAAAGCCTCCGCAGAGATTAGCAAAGTCTGACATATGCTCCCCCCACCCCATATCTGAACAGAAATAAAATAAACTAAGTCCCGTCATAATGGATTGGTAACGAGAAACAATACTGACAATTCTGGATGGTTTGTGGCGGCGGGCACTTAGCAAGTCCTGAAGGGACGCTGAAACTCACAGCCTGGCCGCTCTCGCCTCCACGTGAGACAACCCAGGGGTGTGTATGATGAAGTCAGACCACAAGCGCGACTCGCTGGGCTCGAGATGGCTGGGGGACTTTGCTCACAGATGGTTAGGCTTCAGAAATCTCAGGTTTTTGAGGGAGTAAAAAAGCACGTGGATAAAAAAGAATCAGGGGGTGTCAGCACTGCAGTGTGTTTGATTTTTACATCTGTGATCATTTAAATAGTGACTAATTTTTCTGGTTGTGAGACACTAAATGTCCAAGAGAGACACTTTTTTTTAAGTGTGTGAAAAATAAATAACAGAAAGATACAAAAAGAAAAGAGAACAAAAACAAAAATCAGAGAATCCTACCACCCAGATATATAAATGCTGCCGGTTTCACGGATTTTCCTTTTCTCTCAACTATTGTTCACACCCTTAAAAACTCGGGCAGCAACAATGGCCTGTGCTGTCGCTGCCGTCCTTCCACTGATTGGAGCCCTGTACCCCAACAACAAGCCCTCGGAGAGGACCGCCCCCTGTTGTACAAACATGGACACTAAGCCCGCCCCCCTGGATAGAGACTTTCCAAGCAGGTGACCAGCGGGCCCAGCCTGCGGCCCCCATGTCCCTACTATGTCACCGTAGTGCCCTGCCCAGGCTATGTGCTTGGAGAGCTTGGCACTTACGTCTTGTAATTTTTTATTATGTCCAGTTATGACTTTTAAAGACCCAACAGCTTGGGAGACGACTTTGTTACCGGAAGAGAAGTAGATGAGAGCAGGGAACAAAGCAGAGGGCCAGACACTTCTCTGGGTAAGAAAGTAAACGGCGGGTGTGCTTCCTCCTTAGGGACACCCCATTGCTACTTGTGGAGAAAGACGCAGAGCGGGATCCCCAGGGCGCAGATTTTCAAGTTGATCCGGGCAGAATGACAGTCTACCGGGGGCACCCTGTAAGGTGCCACCAGATGGCTTCACTCTGGGAGACCCGAGGGATGCGGTCAGGAAATTCTGCTCAGGCCTCAACTCCAGAGGGGTGGGCTTCTAACTCATGCCTAGAACCCGTGTGTCACTCTCACTATCCCCAGAAGACACCGACCCCAAGCCCTGCGGCAGTTGTGGTGAAGCAGGGCTCTAGACACCAAGCCCCAACACCCCCAGCTCCTAACCCAGCACCTGGAGCTGAATGGTAAGAAATGTGCCATTGTAATTAGCTGGGTCAACAATAAACACAAGCAATGGACGAAGCAGACAAAACCCAGGTCACGTACAATTCTGGAAGCTAACTTCATAAAAGATACAATGGTCCTAGACAGAGGACAAGAAGGGCCAAGTGAAGTGCTCACGAGGACGAGGTGGCCATGTGGACCCAGAATGAAGGCTGACTAAGTCTAGAGAATCCCAGAGGCACGGGAGTCGCATCATGGGGCCAAGTGGCCCTCCGGGCAGCGTCTCTGGTGACAGGATGTGGAGACCCCCCTTTAAACACCCAGAAGCTAAGAAGAAAAGCAGAGGGGCTGCTGGTTCTCACTGTGGGTAGTAGCCAGTTTCTGAAGAGGGAGGCAAGACTGGAACTCGGCTCCCGGGGCAGACCCCTAAGTAACATGACTGTAGATGTGCTCCTCACATGGAAAGTGGCCAGTGTTTCTTTGACTTCTGTTCTTCTGTGGTTTGTTATCTATCCCCCATCTCACACTTCCTTCTGGGAGCCGTAGCCCCCAACTGTTCAAGAAGGGGCCGCATCTAATCTGAAAGGCCTCCGCTCCCAGCCCCCAGGCCTTCATGCCTTTCGAGTCTGGTCGGCAAACCCAGGCACATCCTGTCCACTGTGCCCCAGAGACGCTTAACTCCACTGTCGGGGAGCTGCAGTCACTTCCTAGCTCTCCAGGGCTGGGGCCCCGGCCCGGGCCCAGTGCTGGCAGGGAGGCCAAGACACCGGGATCAATGAGCTACTCGCTTAAGGGTAGCTGTTTTTAAATACTAGGTTTTTTCTGTTTTGTTTTAATATATTTTTTTAAACATTTATTCATTTTTTAGAGACAGAGTGTGAGACGGGGAGGGGCAGAGAGCGGGGTGGGGGTGGGGGGTGGAGGGGACACAGAACCCGAAGCAGGCTCCGGGCTCTGAGCTGTCAGCACAGAGTCTGACGCGGGGCTCGAACCCATGGACCGTGAGATCATGACCTGAGCTGAAGTCGGACGCTCAACCGACTGAGCCACCCGGGCACCCCAAATACTAGTTGTTTTTTAATGACAGAAGTAGTGCATGCACAGGTTTTAAAACCAGATATCCAACCTAAGAAAAGGGTATGCGATAGAGAGCAAGTTTCTCTTCCATCCCAGACTTTTCCTGGAAGGGATCCACTGTTAACTGTCTACTTTGTCTCTTCAGAAATTTCTAAGCACACCCAAGCGTAAATGGGAGTTGCTCTTCCCGAAAACAAAACCCAGAAGAGCAGGAACCACAGCTTCCACACTAGTTCGCATCAGGCTCCTTCCCACTCGGTGATGCGTCCCGGGGCTCAGTCGGCTGCGGCCCCACGGAGGGACCGCACCCTTCGAGGTACAGGGAATCAAGATGCTATCCGGTTTCTTTAACCAGCTCTCGACGAAGGCTATGCAGCAGGTTGTTCCCCATCTGTTCCTACCACTGACTAGTTAAAACAGCTTGTAGAACGTACAGGTAGATCTTCATCTACTAGTTAGGAGCTCCACTGGTTCTGAAGACAGTCACCCGAATCCCACCTCGGTGGTCCTATCTGAATTGCAATAAACAAAACCCCAAAATACCTCCTCTCTGTTACTTTTAAAAAGGTCTACCCTCAGGAAAAAATATTTTTATCCTTCCACAGCGGAAATGGGTCAGAGAGACACAAGACTGACAGCCACAGTTCAATCCCCTTTTGCCTCAACCCTTTCATTAGCGCTTCTAGACTACAGTGCTAGGAACATGCACCCTGTCCGTCTTCTCGGTGAGTTGCTAGTTAGGTCTTGAAAAGGCCGAACGTGCGCTGCTGGGAAGGGAAGGGGGCAAAGAGGGGACCCTGCAGTGACGAGCACACACAGAGGGTCGCCGGCCTCACCCCGGCACGTGACCGTGACTGCGAAGCCTCCCCGGCAGGCCCCCAGGTTGTGAGCCCGCTTCCTTGGGGCTCTCGCCAGACAGACACCATGTCCTCCACACTCTACCTGAGCAGCCTTGCTTCGCAGAAAGCAAGCAGCACGCTTCGCAGAAAGCAGGGGGTTATACATACAATCCTAAAAACGATCTGGCTTTTTATAAGTTCAAGAAAAGGCTCACTCAACCTTTACTATTTATTTCTCAAGTTGAGACACTTTCCCAAGCGCAGCAAATAATTGTTCCTTAAACTCTTCTCTAAGCCACCAATTTACCTGGGGTGAAAACATATTAAGACATCCTGAAGATCAAACTGATAAACACAGCAATTATGAGTAGTCAAAAGAAACGCTAGAACGTGTATCAGCTCTGTTAGTATTCTGTATATGACCAAAGACTTCAAAAAAAAAAAAAAAAGACATAATTTTATTAACTAACATACAGAAATATTCAAAACACAATACCTCGTCCAGCTCCTGAAGAGACATGTTGTTCCCATCAGTCCCATCCAGTCAGGGATAGCAGAAAAGGAAGAAGGATGGGGACAGACAGATAAGGCATGGTCAGTTGGGAAACACTTTGATTTTAAACAGCTCTAAAGTTGACTAAAAATAAAGATCCACTAACCAAGGCATTTAAAAAATCTCCCCCTTTTGATTGCTCCTTTAAAAAAAAAAGAAAAAAAGCTACATCAATACACATGTATTTTTTTTTATTTACCGTGATTGTTGTTTCGGTGAATGAGATAGGAAACAATAAGCAGTTGTAAAAATTAAAATACCATAAAGCAAATAAAACACACTTGCTTTAGTCTCGCAACAATATAATGCTAATCTGTTCGATCAGTATCAAATACCACATACAATATTCTAAATTTCCCTTAGGAAGATACAATAATTTGAGAGCAAAGCTAAAATGCAGTTTTACCGGGTCCAAGAAGTGTATATTTTAGCATGTAAATGAGCCCTGCAAATGCAGCAGAATTAGCAAATGGACAACCCACAGAAATGGTCTATGGCTGCGTTCAGATCATATTTGAGTGACCACACGTGTAAGGTCTCTACAAATTCAATCCCGCAGACACGGCTTTATCCGCGGTAATAAGCCAGCCGAGAAACCCTTCTTCCCCGGAGAGAGACACAGGTGGTAAGAGAAAAGAAAAACTCTCCCCCATTTGCTTGCCATTTATTATTATTAGTCTAGAAAGCACACAGTTTTTGGTAAAGCCATTATCAAAGCAAGTAAACAAAACGAAACGAAACGAGAACGAGAGATTTTCCTAAGGGGGGAACAGGGAGGAAGAAGCACCGGCAGCCAGAGGATTAAGTTTCAATTCAAAACTAAAGGTTCTTTTTTAGATCGACATGGAACTCTAGCTTCTGAACAGATATTTACCGATGATAGATAATCTAAAGAACTAGGTTTTTTTGTTTTTGTTTTGTTTTTGTTTTTTTTTTACTTTTTTGTGTTATTGATCACTGAAATAATTTGTGGTAAATTTCAATCACCAACTGTGTTTTTTTTTTTTATGTTCAGCAGTAAATTTAGAAAATTAAAAAACATAAGTTCCTTATTTAAAAATTAATAGTGCAAATGAAACTGGTCTGTCAGGACCAAAATATTATTAAACAATGACAGTAATAAAAAGTGTAATCCAGCAGTATTCCTCCATGTAAAAATTCAATTAGCTGACATTACAAAGCTGAAAGTCGTCTTCATTCCTTCTACAACTTGCCACGAGAACAAAGAGAATGATATTTATATACACACCCTGCCGTAACAGGAGTACTAGAAAATTTTAATAGAGAAGACAGTGTCAGATGGAAATCTGATTTAATTACCTTTTGCTTTAAGAAGAAAAAAAGACAATGTTCTTATTTTTTAAGAGCTTAACATTTTCATGCAGAAAGCACTGCATTGTTTTTATTAATAGAACAGGACAGAGGGCAGAACCCCTAACTTCGGTTATCTCAGCCTGTACCTCTGTCCCTTCTGCAGTGGCTACCTGGCATCGAATCTTCGAACAAAGTACCACTGCGAGCCTCGGGTAAGGTCTCTGCTACACGTGAGCCTGTCCTCTTGGATTATTAACCCAGCACACACCCTGATCTTTCAGTTTTTACAATTACTGGCTGATAAGAGGTGAAATCAGAATCACGGACTAGATAAAGCCTCTTTTTGTTGTAAGTAAGAAAACTACGCTGCAGAATGTATAAATCCATTTTCCCAGCGTCACAGAGCTTTATGGCTCAGAAGAGGACGACAGACCCAGGTGTTCAGGCCTCTTCCCCGCCCCCCACCCCCCAGCATCTCTAATTTTATTAACAATTCAAGAAATTATTAGTGATAGTCAGCTACTACTGTAACACATCGGGAATTAAATTCAGAGGTCAGCTTCCCAAAGAGTCCCCACCTACCGCCCCCCCGGTGGGGGGTTAAAAAAAGGGGGGGGTTAAAACCCCCCCCCCGCCATCAAATTACCAGAAAATCTGGTCAAGAAACAAATTAAAACATTTAGAATTACCATGAGGAAAAACCAAAATACAGCCAAATGAAAACACGTTACTACACATCACCACCTTCTAAATCTTTACAATGTCTAAATCTAGGTTTTTGACCTGCCAATGGCATATAACCAAGCAAATATTGAAAACTCCAAGTAGCATGTGGAATTTATAGTCTAATGAACTTTCTACATAAAACTGAAAAATAAGTGGAAACCCATCTGTGTTTACTCAGGACGTCTGGAAAAGTTGAGCAAAATGACTTGGAAGCACAGGTCTATGCTATCGTGATATTTACTTTATTTCCGTTACTGCCAAAATGAAAGTTTGCTTCTCTTTTATCCAACAAAGTACCCTTATTCTCAAGTAAGCCTCACTGCTCAAAGGGAATCTTTAGAGGCAGGAAAGCAAACAGCTCTAAAGAGAAATATACAATGATTTCATACTTGGATTCTAAAGACAGAGGACTAATTTTCCAACAGACTCAGTGTGGACTAGAACCTTCAATATGCTAGTAAAAACGCAGTTATGCACGGCTGGAGAGCAAGACACAGAAAGATGCTATCCTACTGTAAGGAAAAAACACCCCCAAGACTTAAACAATGGGTCCTTCCACATTCTGGGATGTGCAGCGACAAACAGTACTGCAGCCCAGTGGGTTAGCACAGGGCTCTGGGGCCAGGTTGGCCCGAGACTCTCTAGGTGGGGGGCACTGGACAAGCTCCCTAACGCCCTCCAAACCTTAGTTCCCTTATCTGTATCGTGAGAAAAACAACAACACCCGAGTGACAAGAGCTCTGTGAGGCTGCATACAGAAGGTGCCCACATGCCCGGAGCCCAGAGCCAGGCACATAGTAAGCTCTCAATAAATCTCGGCTTACGTTACAGTCAAGACTGAAGGACTTCAGGTTTCTTATAACCTTAGTTAATCCTAAAGCACACCATGTTTTATTAAAAATAATGTGGTTTCAAACTAATCTAAGACCAATTAACTCCAGCTTCCATTGATAGATTACGCGTTATTTTAAAGCACAGGATAGATCAGGCAAGTCAACACTAACCGAGTGGCTCCAAACCCTTAGACCCATTCCAGACCAAAGGCGTCATATGGCACCTCATCAAGATCAGAACAGCAACTCAACAACTACTTTTCATTCATTCGTTTGAGACTTCACACATTTTCCTGAATGATTATTTTACTTTGTAAATTCACTTGAGCTCCTTAAAGCCAAGCTGCCTGTAACTGCTCGAATGAGGCGGTGCCTTCAACCCTGCACTTGGCTGATACGACGTCAAAGTTAGGTCAGCGAGGTCCTGGAGCCACTTCCAAGGATTTTTGCACGACGCTGGCCCAGCGGGCACAGCGACGTTGTTGACTATTTCTCCTTTTCAAATTGAAGCTAGGGCTCCTAGGGCTGTGTGCCTTGGTCAGGGGAAACCTTGTACTGGACCAGAACTCAAGAAGGCATTGTTGAATCCACACGGCCCTCAGAAACCACCTGACTCAAACCCCTCAACTTATAAACAAGGCAAAAGATGTCAGAAGAGACCAAGGAGCCTAAAGACATTCTGAGTGAGAGTCAGCCGCAGATGAGACTTAACCCTAAATCTCCAGACTCAGAGTCCAGTGCTCTTTTCCTTTAGTTCACACTGCCGTGAGGCACAACAATGATGGGGGATCTAGGACTGAGGCCCAAACACAAAGAACGAGAAACGCCAACAATTGCATTTTGCTGCAAGTCTAAAAAACAAAACAAAACAAAACAAAATCAGCCCCTGTCTGTTTCTAACAATGAGGTTTACCAATGTCAGTACAAGCAAAACCACAATCAAGGAGAATTTTGTTCAGCTCTGGCTGCTAAACTTTAAAAGGCAGAGAGGAAAACTAGGTTTCATTCACAGGCAAGAAACTTAACCAGGCTGTGTGAGCCGGGGCTGCTGAGCTAGACAGAGAAAGCTCTCGGCAAGGAGAAGGCTGCAGGGTTATCAGGCAGAAGAAGGAAGAGGCTTCCCGTGTCAGAGACCCAGAGGGCCAGGACCACAGGATACAAGGTACAGACTTGGGGTTCTGTACTTGGGGTATAGGCAAAGGCTGTTTGGGACTGGCTGGCTGCTGGATGCCCCCGGAGCCATCGCAGAATGTGGTCGAGGAAGGGAGGCATAAGGGTTATCACAGCTGGGATGTCGGCTCAAGGATCTTTAGGTCTCTGCTGGCCCTGGGGACTCGGCTTGCTTTGTCGCTGCACATCCTCCTTAAATTCCTGCTTAGCTGTGACATATCTGCCTGAATGCTGCATCAACCTGTTTCAGCATGCACGTCTAAGGACGCACAGAGCAAGCCCACCGTCGCCACCATAGAACTTCTGGGTTTCTTCCCCTTAAACTAGGATGCAGTGAAATGCATGTTTAAGTTTCTTGAACGATATGGCTTCGGGTGTCCTGTGTTTTGAGGCGTGTGAGGCACACACGTGCACACAACCTTCTAATCAAATCAAAAAATCACAGCCTTTTCCTTAAATAAGGATGTGAAAATTCAGCTTTAAAACTTGAAAACAAAAGCCCCCTAACCAAACTAGCAGTTCGATGTGATTTTTTGATTTATTTTGGGTTGTGTGTGAGGTAACAAACACACATGGAAATCAACTTCTGCAGCTTTTTCTTCTAGCTAGGAACTAGAAATTTCAGGTTATGATTTTTTTAAATTAAACTCTAGAATTTAGCTGCTTCCTTTTTCATGAATCTGAGTTTTATCAGATATTTACAAACTGCCTCCTTTTAATTATTTTGCTCACGTTTTTAATATGCCCTGTATATATCTTTTAAGTTTTTATTTCTAATTTTTCAAACATACTGAAAAATATGTAAAATGTATGTATAATGTCACCCCACATATTCATCAGTAGACTTAACAACCAGTAACATTTTGCCTTATTTGTTTCATTTGTGGGGGGTTAAATATACAAAGTAAGTTGCATTTTACTCATTTCACTACTCAACATTGCAGTTAGGTATTCTCTAATAAAATTAACAAATTTGATTAATTATAATTAGCTTAATTAACTAATTATTTCTTAATGTCACCTAAGACCCAGGCCATATTCAAATTTAATAACTTTGATTTTGTTTGATTTGCTACATGGTTTTGAAATTTGCAATTCAGAAATGAGGTGTTAAATTTTCTATGAGCTAGACACGCAGTGAAAAATGCTGCAGAAGTTACTGGATAAAGTTTTAAAAAATTGTGTTAGACATGGCTCCCCCCCCCCCCCCACTGCTTATAGCACTTTTCCAACTTCCAGAAAAGTTGAAAAAATCATACCCTCTACTTAGTCATGTTAACATCTTGTCATGTTTGATTTTGTGTGTGTGTGTGTGTGTGTGTGTGTGTGTAGAACAGTTTCTGGTGAATTGATTGGAAGCAGACTGAAGATGTGTTACTTCACCCCTGAACACTTGAGAAAAATTTGACATGCCATGTGTTTTCTTACTGCACACAATTAAAAATATTAATAGGTGGGGCTTTTTAACTCTAACTTAAGCAAACCATTTTTGTTTACTTGCAAATTCTATTTTTTAGATAGTCTGAATTGACTACAAGGATATTTTAAATGATCCGATTGCTTATAAGCTGAGAAAAATTTCAGAGACTAATATCATTATGTAACATTTTAAATGGTGAAACATACAGAAAATATCGTTCTAATGTTCTGACTTAGATATGTATAGTTTGATTCAGAAACCTATTTTCTAGAAATTGCCTCAGTTAGCTAAATATATCTATACCTTTTTTGACATATCTAATTTTCCAAATTATAGACTTTAGCTATCCATGTTTAATTATTTGACTTAGCTTATACGTATATTTTCTAACGGCCTACCTTAGAAAACCAATTTAAAAATCGGTCTGACTCAGAGATGCACTTTTAAAAAGCTGCCCGGCTCAGACACCAGGTTTTTAAACTGTCTGACTTAATGATTAATAATAACGATAATAAAAGTCTCATGTTACCCAACAGTTCAGGGTGTTTTGAACTTTATACGATGAAAAATTTAAAAGCAAACAACGTTGTTTCAATAAATTAAAACCGATACCTTAGAAACATTAACCCGAGTTTTGGTTCTGTTGTTCACCCCCCCCCCCCGCCCCCCATCAGGTAGCATAAAACCAAGCGTTTGAGGAATATGCAATTTTTACATCTTGTTTGATAAAACTAAAGTTCCACTGAGGAATTTTATTAATTCTATTTCTACTCTCTAATTCTTGGCTTATTTCAGAGCATTCTTTTCAAAAAATCAGCACTGGAATTAGCCCGTTTTCATTTACATCTCTTTCGGTACAATACCATTTCTTCTTCAGTTTATAAATGCAAAAAACAACTTCAAATTCTTAAGTAAATACAAATCTAAACATACCCCGTCCCTGTTTTCTATGCCTTTTGACCTGAATTTGCACGATTTTATTCCTGAAACTGTGCACACGCGGCTTACAACAGCTTTTCCATAGAAGCAATATGGCCAAAGACATTTTCCACTTGTGAGTTACAAAAAGGAAAAACTGTCTTTGTCACTCATCAAGACACATGGCATGATTTTTCTGAAGCATTCAGTAAGGCCATAAAGGAAAAAAATTAAAAGGTAATACAGTCCCTAATAGGTGAAATAACTGTGAGGTCCCCAGCGCTGTAGATTTCAAGTATAGTCCCTCAGAGTCTGGTTTGGGGGTGACTTTATTTCCTTCATCCTCCAAGGCTGCTTCTATTCAAACCTAGCCTGTTTATAGCAAGGAGCACCCCCCCCCCTACAAACTAGTTTCCTAACTTCACTTTTCAATTTAAGATCTTCCAGAGCTAATCACGGTCTTGCACAGACCATGCAGCCCCGGCCCTGATTTACCAGAGCAAGAAAGAGCCAGAAACTGAAGCTCAGAAAAGGTAAGCAGACCTCGTCAAAAACAAACAAAAAAGGCCCCTCGGCAATCTTCCCAGGCCCTCCCTCTAAAAGATCCTACCGCTGCGCTAAAGAAAGGTTCAGATTAATTAAATCAAAAAGCATGTGCTATTCTGAAGGTTAATTTTCACATACATACATGTTTGGGTTTTTTTTTTTTTTAAGTTCGAACGGAGGGAGAAGCTTAATTTCCTGTCTGGGAAATGGAAAACGAAGAACCTAGCACCTTAGTCTCCCAAACAGGAGCCCCCAGGAAAAACAGTGAAGCAATTATTCATAGGGAACAGGGCCCCACACAGGGCCGCGAGGCCATTAAAAGAAAACGGGTGAAACAACAACAAAACAAACACACACACACACACACACGCACACCCCAACTGCTTCCTCATTTGGGGGAGGGTGTCGTTCATTTGCAAAGATACGGGCTCGGCGATCTTGCAACCCAAAGTGAGGCTCCGTATGGGGGGAGGGGGAGGGCGGGGGCTTAAACACAAAACGAGACAAAAAGGCTTCCGGAAGGCCCCAATTTTTCCAAATCTCCGTGTTAAAACACATGTAAATCGGAGGCGGCCGGTCGGGCAGTGACGCCCGGGGCGGGAGGGAGGCGGGGGAGGAGGGTTGCGGAAGTGAAGAGAGAGAGAGGGCAAAGGCAGAGGTGGAGCAGGGGCCTAAAACTGTTTTTGCTTTTTCTTCCCAATCCAGGGTTGTACACGTCCCCGGCCCCTCGCCCAGAGACCTTCCACTTCGGATTATTCTTAGTCTCATTCTTCTTCTCTTTTTTTTTTTTTTTTAAACAGAGAGACAGACAAGAGACAGACAGACAGGCAGAGCCGCTGTGCACACGGTGCGTGTGTCGGAGAGGCCGCCGGGAGACTCACCGCAGCAATGCTACGTGAATGCAGAGGGCTGGAGGTGGTGTAACTACTCACTTGCTCGGCTAACAGCTGCCGGTTTTGGATGGAATTATTCCGCAACAACAAGAAAGCGTCGGTTAAACGCCTGGTGGCCATGTCTCACCCTTTGTGACCCCCCGCTCAGGGGCCCCCCGCCCACTTAGCACTCCTGGTTTGTTCACTTTTCTTGCTCTTGGCCTGGCCGGGTCGGGCCCACCCTTCACAGACACCTGCCTGGACAAGGCCTCGAGCCAGGCGGGCGCAGCCTTGCGCTTCGCCCAGGCTCCGAGACCCCTCCCCAAATAACCACCTCGGCTTTCCAATTGTCTGACTCCCCCTACTCAAGGCCTGCCTTCGATCTCTAAGCACTTAAATCCCCCCAATCCTCGCCTCGCTAGCCAACGTCCCAGAGACCCCACCCCAATCCAACCCTGGATCTACAAGCGTCTCACTCGCCAATCCGGCGGTGGACTGGGAGGCCCTGAAGCCCCCTACCCCGCTTAGTCTCGGAGACCCCCCCAGGGGCTATGCCCCCTACCCCTCACTTGGCTCACACGCGTCCAGGCCGTGCCCTGAGGCCTGCCTGTGACTCAGTTTCCCCACCAGAGGCCTGGCCTAGGCCTCCTTTGGACAAACCGAGGCAAGGCCTGGGCCCTGAACTCCAGGGCGCCTGGTACTCCCTTCTTGGGCCTCCTCTGGGCCTGCTGAGGCCCGGGCCCGACCTCCTGACCCCGTCCCTCTCTGGGCGGCCCGGTCCTCCACTGCCACAGCGGCCTGCCGGCCTCCAGGAGGGCAGCAGGGCCTGCCTCCCCGGCCTCCTCACTCCTCTTCTCCGGCTCCCTCCATCCCCGGATCTGACTGCAGCTCAGCCCCGGGCCGTTTCCGTGCTGTGGTCCCGGGTTCTGGCGTCCCCCCTGGCCCTCTTCCTGTCCGTCCCTCGCGAGTGCCCCCCTGCGACGTTCGCAAGGCTTGCTCGCAACGTTCCGGGCGCGGGAGCTCCCTGCCCCACCCCTGCCCCGGGGCACGGGAGCGCTCCGCCCTCTCCCGGGGTGCTCCCGGGGCGCCCGCTTTCCCCCTTCCCGCACCGGGCCCGGGGCTCGGGGAGCGCGCCAGCGGGCGGGCCCGAGCCTCAGGAGCGCGGCCCCCGGGGCTGCAGAGCGCCTCCGGGGGCCTTGGCGCGCGCATTAGAGTGGAGTTGAGCGGCAGGCAAATTTGGGTCCCAACACTGGCGAAGTTTGAGGCGCGCTCGGAGTTGGGGCGGGAGAGCAAAAGTTGGAGACGACTGCCTCTGGAGGCCGAGCACGCTCCACTGCAGGCGGCGGCTCCGGCTCGCTTTTTTTTTTTTTTTTTTCCTTTTTTTTTTTTATTAATTTGGAAAAAAAAAAAAAAAAAATTTAACCCAAAAAAAACCAGGAGGAAAAAAAAAAAAAAAAAGCCAAGCCAGAGCTGCAGGCCGCCCGGGGCCGAGCCGCCGCCGGCAGTCGGGGGTCGTGGGGGGCGCCCGCCCTCCCTCCCCGGCCGCCGCTTTCTGTAGGGGGCACTGCAGGGTTGTGCAATCTCGAGTGGGAAAGTTCCCCGAAACTTTGACGGCCCCCCACCCTCCTTCCCCGAACGCCGTTTCCTTGCGCGGAGGGGCCCGGGCCCCGCGCCCCACGGCCGCCCCGACGGTCTCCCCGCGCGCCCCGCTGTCC
>NW_024412463.1:8349192-8365246 GCF_014898765.1 Herpailurus yagouaroundi | reverse complement strand
GAGGGGCGGACCCCGCGACCCCGCACACCCCGCGGGCGGACACCCGGCGCCGCCGCCCGCCCTGCGCGAGGCGGCGGCGGGCGGGGGGTCGCCGACCCTGACTTAGCTCGTGCGGGGGCCATTGGGGGAGCCGGGGTGCACCCCGAAAATTATTTGCTCGTTTGGTCCCCCACCAGCCCCCCAGCGATGTGATCACACCCCCCCCCATCCCCGCTCCCGGCGCACGGTCAAGCCCCCCTCTCCGCCCGCCCTCGGAGAACACGTATTGTGAATAAACAACCGAGCCGGTGTTTCGGTCGGAACATCAGATTAGAAATGTGGTCCGCACGCTGTTCCTTTCTCTTGAGCACACTCATCACCTTGCAAAGCAGGCCCTTGTTTACTTCAACAGGCTCTCTCTCCCCGGGGCTAGAGCGCGGGCTTCCTCCTGGCAGGGGCCGTGTTTTATTCATCTTTGCACCCACCGCCATCGCACCTGGCTTGGAAGAGGCTCTGGATCGATGTTTATTAAATATGCGTATGAATGACCGAGAGCCCCGCGTTTTAGTCCCCAAACTGTCTGACCTCCGTCGAATGACTTTAAGCCTTTAGCGCCCTTATCTGTTAAGAAGGGGGGGGGGGGCGAGGAGGGGAATGTGGGGCTTTAATAATCCTTGTAATCCGTGCCCTGTCTACCTCTCTGGGGCTATTGTGAACATCAAGTAAGATAGGTGAAAACCTCTGTAAACCATCAGATGCTGAGCAAATACCGTATAGGATGGTTATTCATTCATCCCCTTCGCTGGGAAAGCTTTTAACAAAGTAATTCCCGGGCCCTTCCTGGTCAGTCTTAAATATTTATTGCGGGCCAATCTCGTTCTTACACTTAGGAAATCAATCAGGCTTCCATTTGTTTGAGAGAAATGAACAGTGCTCGCACACATAAATAATGGAAGAAAAATCCTCGTATTCCCAAAACAGCCACCCCAAGCAGCCCAAGAGCCCAACAGCACGGGGATCATGAAGAATCCAAGAGATTGGCAAAGGCAATGCCGTGCAGCTATAAGCCAGCCACAGCCAGGCACGGGATTGTGTGCATGAAACAGTGTTAAGTGAAAAGAAGAGGGCCCGGGAGGGGACAGGCACACTGGCCGAGACTGTATCCATGTATGCCCTGACCCATATTGGAAGGGGGGTGGGGGGAGGATGTAAATCATTCTATTTGAATGTTCCTTGGCTGTTTAATTTTCCTGTCAAGTGGCTTAAGCCTGATTTTTTTTTTTTTTTTTAAGCATTCCCTCATGGCCAAGTATGTGTTTCCTTGGAATTGAAATCTGGGTTGATGGTTTTATATTTTAAAAGCTTTCATTGTGACTCATTCTTGGCCCGGGATAGGATTCTGTAATACTCCCCGAGCTCAAAGAGCCTGGGTGTCCTGTTTCTTGGGCTCCGTTCATACCCACTTTCTAGCATTTTGCCAGTGGATCCAAGAAGTCACTTTTGGAGACAAGTGTTTTATTGTGTTCCTGTCATCTTCGTCAGTGTGGAAGGGAACCAGAAACATGGAATTTCCTGGCCGAAGCCAGAGGACCGCAGGGGCCGGAGAAGGTTTCCAAGCGCTGACGAGTTCGTGGTCGGACGATGTGGGAGACTCACGCTCTGGTGAAGAAGTTGTAGGGGCGATGAGGCCGGTGAAGCCCTAATGTGGCCCCGGCATCTCGTGAGTGCTCCACAAACGGGCAACGTGGTTTGTGACAGCAGCCGCCTTGCTGACACACAGAAGGCCCTGCTCACGCAGGCTCTGCTCAGGGCATCGTGGTGGGAACTGGGCACGCTCCGAGCACATTTGCAAGATTCCTGTTCTGTGGCTTGGGAATCCAGATGTGTCTATAATGTACTCTCATGTTTGAGACTGTTTAAACAGTCTCACATAGACACCTTTTGACTTTGACCTTTTTAGCGCCTATCGAAAGACAGATGGTCATTTTTTTTTTTTTTTTTAATCAAGATGAACAGCAAAAGCCTGACGCATACCGTGTTTGCACAGATCTGACATAACAGGCAGGTTCTGTTCAGATTTAGGAAACAGGAACTTGATGTTCCATCTCCCCAAACAGCCCCTCGAAACCTTGAGTGTTTGCAACCTCAGAGAACTCCCCCTAGCTCTGTCCTCAGCCACGACGCCTCTCCCAAGCAGAAGAGCTCCAGATAGAGGCAACAGTTCTGTTTTGTCCCGACTCCATTTTACCAGGTTTTGAGACCAGACGGCTCAGTTCAGTGGGCATTTCCACAAACCTGGCAGCGGCCGGGTCTCGCTCTTGCCAGGCGCCGCTAGAAGGGGTGAAACGGAGCAAAACCCTTGCCTTCAAGGAATTTGCCGCGTGCCCCGACTCCACCCACACGCACGTTCTGACAGCCAGCCTCCACGCTGCGGCCGCGGTGACCTTTCCAAAGCACAGAGCTCATCATGTCACTGCCCGATTGAGGCCCCGGAACGGCTCCCTCTGGCCCACACCCGCGACGCTCAGCAGAAAACAGGTGCCCTCTAAGCCAGGCCCTCACTAATAGTAACTAATGATGGTCTTTTTGTGGTTGGCAGAAAAAAAAAAAAAAGAAGTTAATTGATGGAATAGTGTCCATTTTAGGTGTTACTTTCCTCACTCTTCTTTTTTTTTTTTTTTATTTAAAAAAAAATTTTGTTTTTAACGTTTATTTATTTTTGAGACAGAGACAGAGCACGAACGGGGGAGGGTCAGAGAGAGGGAGACACAGAATCTGAAACAGGCTCCAGGCTCCGAGCTGTCAGCACAGAGCCCGATGCGGGGCTCGAACCCACGGACCATGAGATCATGACCTGAGCCGAAGTCAGACGCCCGACCGACCAAGCCACCCAGGCGCCCCTCCTCACTCTTCTTAAGCCTTTGGACCATATTACCCCCTGGCTCTACGTACTACCAGACTATAGCTGATTGGTCCAGAATCCCGGATTTCATTACTTTTTTTTTTTTTTTTTTTCACATATCAACATTTCCTCATGTTCTGCCTGTGGCTGAAGTGCCTTCTCGACACGGTGGAGTGTCCCCTGGGATGGAGGCCTGGCATTCGAGGCCCTTCTCAACAGGCCCCCCGGAGGGCTAAGCTTTCCGGGGCCTGGATTTCAAGTCTCCCCCGTCGGCTTGGCCGACTCTTCCTTCAAGATTTAGTTCCCTCTGTTGCCTGGTGTAACAAATGTTTGGGGGAATCGGTGAATTCGCAGATTGAAAGACGAGACTAAATATTTGAAGTACCCAAGAGTACCAGGCGGTCGGTACCCTAAATGGGCGGCATAGATAGAGAGTACGGTGACCCTGTCTCCCCCCGCCCCCCCCACCCCCCGGCACTTGCTATGACTCCAGCCACACTGACCTTCTTACCTCAAACCTTAGCACGGGCTGGCCCCTGTCACCTGGGCTCTCCACGTGACTTGGCTCCTTCTCACGAGTCAGGTCCCAGCCCACCCCCTATAAAGTTGCCCCCCGACTGCTTGCCCGTGTCCTTGGGAAAGGACTGGCCTCTCCCAGGGCCCTAGGCCCATCACACCCTGTACCCACACTCCGTCAACTTCAAGATTCAACCAACGTCTAACCTCATGGCTTTTGGTCTTTGAGGCCGAGGAAGAGACCTCTCTGATAGTAGCTCCCACCAGCAAAGGATATCTTCAGCACTCCTCTCTCTCTCTCTCTCTCTCTCTGTCTCTCTCTCTTTTTTTTTCCAGGACAATGTTGACACATATGTACTCAAATAAATCAACCTTCCCATCTTAACCATCTCCCTTGGCAGGAACAATAAGTTGATGTGCCAAAGCAGGACTGACCTGCATGACTCAACCTTTGAAAAATATAAAGGAAATCATTGTGTTTTCATGGTAACAGGTATTGAGACACAGAGGGCTCGTCCGTTTCTAGTTTTTTTCCCATGGCTGTAGCCACTGACCTGTTTGTTGTATGCTGTGTGATGGGCGAGCACAGAGCTGGGCTGTAGTCCTCTCCAGATACCATCCCCGTAGCGTAGCTGTTTATGGGTCGGGACCCCTTTGGTTACATGTGACAGAACCCAAATCAGATTGGCTTAAGCTTAAATTAAGCAAATATCGTGGCCCAAATGACTTAACAACAACAACAACCGAACAACAGCAAAAACAACCTCAGCAAAGCTAGATCCAGAGGGTACATGGTATGAACAGTCTCTCTCTCTCTCTCTCTCTCCCTCTCTCTCTCAGCCCTTCCTTCCTCTGTGTTGGTTTCATGCTCAGGCTGGCTCTCCCCAGGAGGTAGCAAATTGATATCTTGAAGCTCTGCTCTGGTATCTCACAGCATAGCAACCCCAGAGGAAGGACACTACTTTTCCCTAATGAGTCCAGCAGAAGTTCTAGAATTAACTCTCACTGACCTGTCCTGAGTCACATCCTTCTCTCTAGACCCTAAACCCTCAACTGAGGCCAGAAAGCAGTGATCATCTGATCAGTCAGGCCTGAGTCATGTGATGGCGTCTGGACTCAGGAAGGTGAGGGTGTCAGGGTCAGAGCCGCTCAAACAAAACGAGTACACATTTGCCTTTTTTGGGATCAGTGTGTTGGACCCAAGAAAAGGGATATTGGGTGCTCAAATGCAACAGATTTCTGCCTTAGGCCAGTTTTCCATCCTTGCTCTGTGCCCTTTACACATCACCATCTGCCTTTCCTTGAAACTCACTCCCCGACTTCCAGCACTTTGGGCGTGACTGGTTCTCCTTCACAATCCCTCTGTCACCCAGCCCCCGAATGCTGATTTGCCCCCAGTCTTTTGTCCTTGCATTTCGTTCTTTCTTTCCTTTTTCAGTTACTTATTTTATTTATGTTATTTTTTCGGAAAGAGAGAGAGCCTGCGAGCAAGCAGGGGAGGGACAAAGGGAGAGAGAAAGAATCCCAAGCAGGCTCTACACTCAGCGTGAAGCCCCACACAGGGCTCAAACCCACCACCCCGGGATCATGACCTGAGCCGAAATCCAGAGCTGGACGCCCAATCGACTGAGCCACTCGGGCGCCCTGTCCTTGCTTTTCTTGTCCTATCAACCTGCTGTGGTTTCAGGTGCCGGCTACCTGTGGGCTGTCTCCACGGATGCCACCCTCTGCTCTCATAGCTCATTCTGAACACATTCCGGCCGCACAAAGCTGCCTGGGTGTCCTACAGAGGCCACACCGGTCCCTGGTGCCTCTATCTCTTGCTTTCTCTCCAAAGCTCGGGAGCAGACCCAGAGAAGAGTTTTCTTTGGCTCTCTGTTAGATGTGACTTCGCTATTCTCCCCTGAGGGCACGACAGGGAACCCCGGCTTCCCATCTAGGGATGCTCCTCCTCTGTTGCAGATCTCCATCAATGGCACTACTCGTCATTTGGTCCCCATAGATAGATTCGGTCCCCCTTGTCAGCATCCGCCGCGGGCAACTCCTCTTTGCCCGAGCCAGTATACCACTCCCGACCAGATGCCGCCATGTCTGGGGCCCTTCCCCCTTTCCCTCCCCATGGCCACTCCATTGGTCTCGTCTCTTTTGCCCAGAAAATCACAACCACAGCCAGTCTACCCGGTCTCCATGCTCCCAATGCTGGTCCCTGCTGTGGGACAGTCTCTAAACCATCACCCTTCTGCAAAGACCAATCGGTTCATGTTCCTCTCCCAGTCAGACACTTGCTTTTTCACCCTTAACTTTGCCTCTAAAAGCCTAACGTGCCCATGGTCTCTCGAGCTACACCTACTGCAAATCCTATGTCTTGTGGAACATTCTCTGCCCACTCTGTGCTTACGGTTTCTGTTCCTTTTGACATGTGATATCCTCTGCCTGGAACAGGTGCCTCCATTTCCACCCTCTTCTCCTGGAAACTTCTCGAGGTCAAGCTCAGACGTCACTGGTGAGGCTTCCCACCCTCCCCCGGCCCCCCGGCCCCCAGGGAACATCAGTCACTTTCACTTCTTGGAGCACAAAGCACCACGTTCATTCATGGCCTGCAGGAGATGCCATCTTGTCTTGGGTCCTCACATCTGTCGCCTCCACTAGCCAGGGATTCGGGGAGGGCAGGCACTGGCCGACACACCTCTGAGTCTCCAGTGCCTGCCAGCGGAAGCACTCACACGTCGCGCATGACCTAATGAATGACACGTGAACATCCTGAATGGGGGGGTGGGGGGCGAGGTGGGCCCGCCGGGGTCAGAGGGGGCTGGGAGGCATCAAAAGCATCACAGTAGGAAGATGCATCCTTCTTTACAACACAGCCCAGGGGTCAGGATGTGAGGTTTGTGAGGCTGGGCCAAGCGGAGTCCAGGCAGATGTCTTTGGGGTCTGCTACCTGTAATCGGGAGCCATCCGTAAGCCCGAAGGCCTCAAGGGGTATTTGGGCTAACGAGAAGGTTGTGATGAAAGGGGCAGAGGGGAAAAATCCAGCTAAATTTTGTGTCTCCAACTGGCACTTCTCCTCCCTTCGGAAGGCCAGCTCATCGTCAGCTGGCCGTCTAAATCAATTTGAGTCTCAAGGTTGGATTGTCGGTGATAAACACATGTCCCTGGTACCCTCTTTCTCTTTTTTTCTTTCCAAAGTTCAGTAGCAAACCTAGTTAAATGTTTCCTTTGGCTGTATTAGATGTGACTTCACTATTCTCCCCTGATGGCATCGACAGCCTGATTCGTGTCTTCTTGATGGAAATAAAGGCTGATTGAGTCGGACTCGTGTCAAATTATCTCTGGAAATATGACTGGACGTGGGGTCTGGGTGAGGCTCATTCGATTCTCTCTGGACGCTCCATTTCTCAGGAGGAGACAGGGAAGTGGGTGGGATGTGTGTTACCCACACCTTCCAAAGGAGAGATGTTCTCAGGTCCATGGAGACGGCAGAGTGGTGCACCTCGAGGTACCCGCGGGCCACTCGCGCACAAGGCCCAATCCAAGGAGGGTGGGGAAGGCTAAGGTAGGTCTGGAGAGAAGCCGAGCGCCCCCGGACTCCTCTGCGTGGGTGCTATCTCCTACGACAAAGGTTATCAGGATCAGGATGTTTAGCGCCTCCTTGTTGCCCCGAGGACCATTTCCAGCAATCGGTTATTAAGATCTGAGTCAATCAATGAAGGGACCAATCGCTTTACCAATATGGAAGAATTGAACCCCTACCACGAGCCCAGCACTGCGGGAGATGTTAGAGGTCTGTGTGACATACTCTGCTCTCAAAGAACTCACAGCCTAGCTGGGGACACAAAGCCAACAGACGGGAAACAATTAGTGAGCAATGGAGCTTGAAAAAATATGCCAAAGTGACTATAAAGGCAGCGACGGTTCAGAAAAGGGAGAGATTGATAATTTCAGCAGAGGCCTCCTTCATGAAGGAGGTAGAGGAAAACCTATGCCTTGAAGGACGGGAAAAGGCTTCAGCAATGGGAGGGCATGGCACAAAGGGGAGCCTGCCTGAGCTGGGTGAACCCCGAGGTGGGGAGAGGGGAGGAGGACGCACACCTAAATTATGGCAGAGCGAGATCTGGAGGGCCCTGGAAGTCAGGGCTTGAATTTTGATGTTTACTCAGTTCACAACGCTTACTGTGTGCCTGCTGGGTGCTGGCCACTGAGAACGGTGCTGGAGGTTCAGGAATGCACAAGACCCAAGGAGAGTCAGACACAGGAATATCTCATAGTAAGTGCTACCGTGGACGGACGCCCCAGGTGCATGGAGACCAAAGGGGAGCAGCCAGCCCAGCTCGGTGAAGATCTTTTTTTAAAAAAAAAATTAATGTTTATTTTAGAAAGAGAGAGAGAGAGAGGGAGAGAGAGACAGAGTGTGAGTGGGGAAGGGGAAGAGAGAGAGGGAGACACAGAATCGGAAGCAGGCTTCAGGTTCCAAGCTGTCAGCACAGAGCCTGGTGTGGGGCTCGAACTCACGAACTGTGAGATCATGACCCGAGCTGAGGTCAGAGCCTTAACCGACTCAGCCGCCCAGGAGCCCCCAACTCAGTAAAGATTTAAGCAAGCTTCTTGGAGGGTTTCTCATGGAGTGCTAGAAATTGGCAGGATGTCGTAGGGGCAGAGGCATGATCTGGGCACGTCCAAAGATGTTCACTGCAATGTTGTTTATCAGAGCAAAAACACGGAATCGATCTGAATTTCCAACAAAAAGTGGCCAGTTAAATAAATTATGGTCCATCCAGAAGGAATCCCATGGAGCAGTAAAAAAAAAAAAAAAAAAGCGGCTCAGTATATATTGATTTGGAAAGGTCTCCAAGATACAGTGTTAAGAAAAAAAAAATGGCAGGGGCACCTGGGTGGCTCAGTTTGTTGAGCATCCGACTCCTGATTTTGGCTCAGGTCATGATCTCACGGTTCATGGGATTGAGCCCCGCATTGAGCTCTGCACTGAGTATGAGGCCTGCTTGGGATTCTCTCTCTCCGACTCTCTCTGCCCCTCCCCACCTTATTATGAATAAATAAATAAATATTTATTTATTTATTTATTTATTTATCAAGAAAGGAACTTAAAAAAAAGAAAGAAAAAAATTGCAAGATCCAGAAAAATATTGTTTGCCATCTTTCATGTGAGGAACACATAATTTTCACTGGTAAATGACTAGGCTGTCTCTGGAAAGAGACACAAGAAACACGGAATGCCGGATGGTTCCCAGGGAGGGGAAGGGAGAAGAAGACAGAGAGGAAGGCTGTCACTCAGGCTTGGCGAGAAGTGACTCCACGAGGAGACAGGCCTCGAAGCTTGAATTTTAAAAGGTGCTGAAGGCCACCCAGGTGGATGGTAGAGAAATAGTCTTCTGGGTGGGGTGGACAGCCTAGGGTGTTGATAGACTGCAGGGGAGCGTTGGGAGGAAGGTTCTCTTGGGACAGGCAGCTGTGGGGTCAGCAAAGCCTGGACCACACAGAGAATGAGGTGCTGGGCTGAGTTCACACTTGGTTCCAACACCACTCGCTCACTCACCCCATCAGCCAGCATCATGTGGAGCTAGGATGATGGCTTTTGAACGTGTGAACTTGTGGTCTCAGTCTGGCCGTGCTGTTGTAACAGAATACCCCAGACTGGGGGGGCTCGTAAACAACGGAAATCTATTCCTCACAGTTCTGGAGGCTGGAGGTCCCAGATCAAGGTGCCTGCACAGTCATGTTCCGGTGGCTAAAGCCAAGGAGCTCTGTGGGGTCTCTTTTACAAGGAAGGGCGCTGATCCCATTCGTGAGGACTCCACCCTCATAACCTAATCTCCTCCCAAAGGCCCCACCTCCTAACACCATCACCTTGGGGGGGTTCAGATTTCAACAACCGAATCTGTGGGGGCATTCAGACCCCAGGGGCGTGGCCACGCTGAATTGCATTTCCTAGAATTTCCTTCCTTGCTTGTTGACAGTGAGTCTGGGCTACAAGGAGATGCCTGCAAGATTTGGAAGGTGCTGTTCCCAACTTGGGGTGGTGGTGCCTTCCCACGGTCCCTTTTCTAGGAGGAGGAAGCAGAGAATAAGCAAAAAATAGAAAACGTGAACTCAGAGACTGAGAAGTGCCAGGAGGAAACCAAAGGGCAAGGGGCGGGTGTAGACCAGGATATTTCAGGAGGGCCTCTGGGAACGTGTGGCGTTGACCTGCGCCCTGATGGGCAGCAGGACCCACCATGTAGACAGCACTCACACTGAGGGAATGTTGAGGTCACAGGCTTGGAGGCAGGATGAGCCCCGAGTCTCGTAGGAACAGGAAGGAGTGGGGTGGGCTGGCACGTAGCATGCTGGGTGAGATCAGAGCCGCGGGTCTCCCTGTTGACCTTGGAGGTCAAAGTCAGGAGACTGGATTTTGCTCTAAGAGCATCCTGGGGGTCAAGGCCTCTTTCAACGTTGGCCAAGTAAAAGCCCACATGTGACTTTTAGAAAAGTGGGGAAGAAATACGGTCTTAGTCCATGTGGGTGGATGTGTCAGGGGGCGGGGGGAGGAGAGAATTTCACATCCTTGGTCTTTGTCTCAGGCCAACCTGCAGTCCTTTCCATCCTGCATCAGTGCTATGAGGGCCCGACTGCCTTCTCGTTTCACCAGAATTCCATCTTTCCAAAGAAATCAGACTTCCTCCCTCTAAGGAGTTCTTTCCAGGGACCCTGATAAAAGAATTATGTGAAGCCAAATAACTCGTGTGGTTTTATGCCTCATTTCCCTGGGATGCCATTAGCCACATCACCTCTTTATTTGACAGAATTTCCTACCCTGTTCCACCTGGAACAGAGGAAAAACAGGAAGGAGGACATGGTGTCGGGAGGTTGGCTTGGGAGAGGTGGCCTGGGGGAAGGAAGTCCGGCAGAGGGAGCGTCTCTTCAGACAAGACAGATGGCAGCCATCTTCCCAAGGGGTCACTGGTCAGCCCCACATACTCTGGCTCCTGTTCCAAGCCTCCTGGCCATAGCATTTCTAATTGATTTGGAAATAACGAATGTTATGGGATGGACGCCCAGAGACCATGCAGGCCAGAGAAGTGAAGCCATTTGTCCAAGGCCACACAGCTGCCCAGTGCCAGCATTGGCCTTGAACCCAGTTCAACTCCCAGAGCAGCCCTTTAGTGCACTATCCTGTCCCTTAGAGACAACTTAGTGCCTTCCCAAAGTCCTCTACGAAGCCCAGTATCTCTTGCGTGTGGCTCTCAGGAAGGATGGGCGCCATTTCTCACTTTGGAGATGCAATCGCTCATCCAGTTCAGAAGCAAGGGTTCGGGTGAGGTGTGCAGGTCAGAGGGAACGGAAGCAGGGAACCATTTACGTGCTGGTAAAAGGGTTCAGGCCCTCTTGCCAAGCCACACACACTTAGAACACATCCAGCTTTTCTTGGAACCATCTGGTACACAGTGCATCCCCGACTGACGTTGGGTGGATGGGTCAGTAGGTGACTGACCACCTGGTGGGGGTGCTGGCCATCCTCACTTGTCTCCCGTCATTTAAAGACCTAAAACTCTACCTTCAGGAAGTCTTCTCGGATTGATGGGAGAATGAATGGATTCTTTGGCCTTGACTAGTGTTTCTGGACTCATTGGTCATTCCGGGAAAGGTTCCAGAACTGAGTCTCACTGGCCTGACTTCGGCCACACAACCCAATTCGTTGCTCTCACCAGGAGAATGAGGCTCCATCCAGCCCAGCCTGGTTTGCCTACTCATGAGAGAGCCAGAGGTGGGCCCTCGCCCCCAGCACACCGACTGGGGCAGAGGTGGGGGGATGCTTTCCCGAAGAAAATCACAATATCCTACCCGAAGAAGGAGAAGTAGACGCCGGGCAGGCAAGGAGCGGAGAGCCCCACAGACTGAAAAGCCTGATTTCCTTATCTCCCTCCCAGAGCCACAAAGGGCTGTGGGACCTTGTACACCCAATTCACTTCTATATTATGCTCAAGCAGAGTGAGGGCTTTGTAAATATTTGAGCGAATGAGAGAATAAATGAATAGCAAATGAATGAGTGAACCTCCTGAGAGCAAAGGCCGTCCTCACGATGGGACAAAAGCGGGGCCCCGACCAGAGCTGCGGGGAATGGCCGGGCCCCCCGCTCAGCGGGCTTGGCCTGGGAGCCAGTCCGGAAGCCCAGGCCGTGTGGAGAGTGCGTGCAGGGCCACAGAGGCCGGGTCGCATCCCTGCCAAGGGCACTTGGGCCTGAAGTTCGGCGCGAGGCCACGCACGCTGGCAAGCTGGTGGCAGGTCTATGGGCTTAGGGTGCGGTGTGGTGTGAAATCAGGGGATCTCTCCTCAAATGCATCCGCCTTGGCCAGTGGCCCTGGTCGGGGAGGAACTTTCCAGGTAACAGATGGATCCGGAGTGATAGGAGAGAGCCCCCGGGCGTGATAATTTCCTTGCTCCTTGAAAGCTGAGCCCAGAAGGGAGAATCATTGACAGGCATTCTTTCCCGAGCTGGGGGATGGGCTGCGGGAGGCCTGAAACAGGAGATGACCAGATGACGGGGCAGCGTGGCCTCCCCGGAGGCTGGCCTGGCCCGCGTGGGGCTCTCCGGGCTCCTGACGGCAGTGCTGGGCAGATGTAACTGTGACCGAACCTGTAATTCTTTAGTTTCCAGTTAAGGAAGTTCTAATGGACAATCTTGAGCATTTACCTTGTAGGAAGGGGAGGAGAGGGGCCGAGAGGGTCTGAAGGCAAAACAAGGATGCCTTGGGATGCTTTTCACGCAAATCTACGCCTGAGTTCCCCGTGTGGAGGGAGAGGCTTTTTCATTGCTCCTTGATCTTTTAAAATGAGAGGTGCCTGGAGGGCCACCCAATTTGGAGGCCCCCCCAAAGGGCATACTGGTAAAGGAACACCCCAGGCTCTCAGCTCATGGAGAAACAGCATCCCAGTTTTCACGAAACTCTGCCTAACCAGGTTCCTTCCGGTGTGTGTGTGTGTGTGTGTGTGTGTGTGTGTGTGTGTCTGCTGTAGCCACAACTAAGTTCGGCACCCGAAACGAATCGCCTCCCACAACCGGGAAGCCAGGGCCGCTAAGCCTCCCCGTTTCGCAGACAAAGAAGCAGTTGTATGTGACTGACCTGAGGTCACAGAGACATAGAGCCAGGCTGAAACCCAGGTCTGACTGGTTCCAGAGCCCACACCCAGCCCCTCGATCACACTGTTAACTGGGGGAAGGGGATCTACTAACGTCACCCATGACATTCGTCAACCCACTCAGCTGAGAGCACCTTGTAAGAAAGTCCTCCGAGGTCAAACCTCCGCAAAGTCCCCAGGAACAGGAGCGTGCGACCCAGTCGTCAACAGACATTGACAGAGTACCCGCGACATGCCCAGCACAGAGCTGATGGCTGGGGATGCTTCGGCCAGCGTGACCCAGGGGCCCTGCCTCTGGGCAGACGGGAGATTCCCATGAAGGGTGATCTGGGAAGGCCTCCAGGAGGGGGTAACGTTGGAGCAGAGAGACCATCCTGGAAGAGTGTCGCCTAGAGAAGGAATAGCAGGAGGGCGGGAGCCTGGCTGATGCACTCACAAAAAAGCGGGGGAGAGGGAGGGCATGGGGAAGAAACACAGCAGGGACCAGAAGGTGATGCAGAGCCTGAGAGGCTGTGGGAAGGACCGTGGGTCTGGCTGAATCTAATGAGGCTCTTGGCGACCCCTGGGGTCTGTACGCGTGGGTCCTCTCGAGGTGGGGAAGGTTCAGCGCCCCTGACGGCTGAGGTTAGCAGCACTCCCTCTGGACGGAAGCGTTCATTCAGGCCTTCCAAACTACATCCCCACAGAGAAGGTTCTGAGCCTTGGGGGGGGGGGGGGGTACAGGTGAACCTTCCTGCTTCTCACGCCTCGGGCTCTAGATGGTGGCCCCGTGGCTGGTTACCGTCTCCATGTGACGGTGACTCAGGGGCTGGATCACGCACGTGGACACTGTGAGGAACCTGGGAGACACGCTGTGGACCTGCCCGGACATGACTGTGTCATCGACCGGGTCGCCTGTCTCTTGGTTTTCAGAAGGGATATCACCTCCCGTGGATGCTCGGAAAGGCAACTGGGCTGCAGAGAAGCCTGCTGGACGCTCCCCCGTGTCCTACAGGAGCGTGATGAGTGTTCATGAGCGCCAGCCGCAGGGAGAGGGACAGGCTGTGGGAACGTGGGGGGCGGGGATCACCCACAGTCAGGAGCTAGTGGCCCTGGTTGGGGCCCAGCGGCTCCTCGACGAAGCTCCCCTATGTGCCTCCCCAAACTGGCTGGGTATGGCCTGACCTTTACTTTTCGTACACTCTCATTTAAAATTTTTTTTTCCTGGTTCTTGGCTCTGGAAAAAGTGGGAAACCGTATACAGGGACCATACTGTTGACGTCTTGGTCAGAGAGGAGGAAAAATTTCACAGTTACTGCGAGAAAACACCGGTTGACGTGTGGGCTCATAAATCACGCCCACGTTTATGAATTTGTGGGTATGGGTCTATACGGTATTTTTCCTTTTCTCAAGAAGCGAATTTAAGCTCCAGACTCTCTGACAAGGCCCCATTAAATAGGGCCTTTCTCCTGCCTGCTGAGGGCTGCTTTTATAAGAGTGTTTATCAAATGGAACCTGAATCCCTTTTTCCCTCCACTGGGAGGGCAGGGACCATGCACTCCGGGGCCTTCGAGGGAGCCGAGCACGGCTTCTTTGCACAAAGTTCATGAAATCAGAGACAGCAAAGGTGCCTTCCTGAGCAGGGAAGCTTCCCAGGCAAAGGAGGAATGGCTCCCGGTGCCCAGATTGGCAAGACGGTTGACCTTTGTGTCGGGCACATTGCCCGAATCCTCTCTGGCGGCCAGATGCTTCTAACACCGCCCTCTCGTGTCCCCCGCCCCCTTCAGCCAGCCTGCAGTCACCGGGCTCTAAAACGGCTGCTGAATAAACTATCGATCAAATAACAAATATTTTTAGCATCCATCATGTGCATGCCATTGGGTTAAGACCTAGAAAATGTATGGGGCTTTGGGGAGGGGGAATGAGGTTCTCAGCTATGAATGATGGCAAAAACATGGCACGCCAGGGCCCACTCGCGCCTCCCGTGCTCCGAGCAGACATTGCTAATCGATCACTGTGTGTGTAGCTCCCCGATTCTCTGTTTGACACTGGGCCCCTGGTGTGGGGTGGGGGGGTTCCTCCTTGGGAAGGTCTATTAGGACATAGGCTCTGGGAGATGAGGGGTCACCTGCTTGACCGGCCAGAGGCATCCCATCAATCCCGGGGATCAGTGGAATAACAGACATCATGCTGTCCTCTTCTGCATGTCTTGGGAGGATTAGAAACCCACCCCTTGTATACAAAGCAACGACACAGGTGATGACAGCCAGGTCAGGAAGCCAGGCCTAGGCTTTCTGCCGTGTTGCCACTCACCTGCACCAAGGCCACCCTGAACGGCTTCCTGGAGGTGCAAAGAATGAAGAAGAAATAAAGCCCAGACGGGACTGGGGACAATGGGGTCTTTGCAAAGCCTCTCCACAGAACAGCTAATTACGTTACGTATTTCACGGAGCCCCGGTCGCTACGCTGAAGCTGCCGTCGCTCTCACACGGCAGAACTCTCACAGCGACCCGCGTCCCCCTGCGGTGCGTCACTGGTCCTCTGCGTGTGTCCGGCCACCTGAATGCAGTGGGGCCTCAGCTCCCTCCAGGTGAGTGCCGGAATCAGGCACGTCGAACGTGGGATTAACGCCACCAGCAGCCTCTGCACGAAACCCGCGTAGACCGTCTACCTGAGGAGGTAGGCGTTACTCTTATCTCCATTTGATAGGCGGGGAAACTGAGGCTCAGAGCGCTTAGCCATCATTTCACAAAGGGGGAAGGGAGCTCGGAGAAGGGAAGTCCCTTGTTCAAGGCCACACAGCTAGGGGGCAAGAGAGCCAGAACTCAAACCCAGACTGCATGACCCTCTTGGGGCCTGGTACATTTCAGCCAGTGCCTCTAGCAGAGGGTCTCCGAGGGGGAGGCAGGTGAGAGCTGAGCCCACACGTGGGCTCAGAGCTGAGGGGTTCTCACTTGGTCAGGAAGGTCGGCTGCTGCTCCTCGGGGAGACTTCTGGCCACCACCATTCCAGGACCTCTGGTCCCAAGTAGGAAGCAAAGGGGGACACACTAGGAGCCCAGCCCACATTGGGACCACATGGGGCCCTCGGCTGCCGTTTGGAATGTTCTCTGGGCCATCCATTTTGCCCAGTGTCGCTGGCTATCGGAGCTCCACACAGCCTGGAACAGTCCCCTCCACAGACGGGTCCACCCTCTCCTTGGCAGCTTCCTAGCCGGGACCCAGCGCCAGGCTCCAGGGTCTCAGCTGTCTGCCACCTTCTCCCAAAGAGGTTCAACTTCAGATTCCTCTGGGTTATATTAGTTTCGTGTGGCTGCTATCACGGAGTGCCATAAACTGGGCGGCTGACAAAAATAGGGATTTACTTTCTCACAGTGCTGGAGGACAGATGTCTGAAATCAAGGTGTGGGGCGCCTGGGGGACTCAGTCAGTTAAGCATCTGACTTCGGATCAGGTCATGATCTCATGGTTCATGGGTTTGAGCCCCACATCAAGCTCTGTGCTGACAGCTCGGAGCCTGGAGCCTGCTTCGGATTCTGCGTCTCCT
>NW_024412463.1:8326045-8349092 GCF_014898765.1 Herpailurus yagouaroundi | reverse complement strand
TTCCAGACTCTGGTGGCTCCTGGTGTTCCTTAGCTTGTGGCCCCATCTCACCAGTCTCTGCCCCCATCTTCACACCGGCTTCTTCCTTCTGTGCCTTGGTGTCCTCTCCTCTTCTAATAAGGACACCAGTCATTGACTTTAGGGCCCACCTAAATTGTCCAGGATAATTTCATCCCAACATCCTTAACTAAATACACCTGCAATGGCCCTATTCCCAAATAAGGTCACTGAGGTCCCAGGTGGATGTGAAATTTGTGGGGGCACCACTCAGTCCACTACAGGGGTCCTTAGGGCAGTGGCCGGCTGTGGGCAGGGATCCCTGAGCATCCAGGGCGGCCGTCAGATCCAGATGCCCCGCAAGAGAGGGTAATATCAGCAGCCAGGGCTCCCCGTGCTCACTATCCCCGTGGGCATCACTCCCCTAAGAGTGGGGCTCTCTCACAGTGGGGTCTGCATATACCCCGTTCTCCAGGGAGGCTTCAGAAAGGGCCTGTGTTGCCTTCTTTTCTTTAGGGGCCAGATGGAGATAAGGTCACCTTGATTTCACCATCATCATCATCATCACCACCAATTTTTGCTTTGTTTTTGGTGTGTGTGTGTGTGTGTGTGTGTGTGTTTAACTTGTTTCATTTCTTAAAAGGCGCACTGGGGCCAGGAAAGAGTCTTTAGGTCCTTGTAATGTTTGCCACAGGCTGACAGAGGATCCATTGTCCTTAGGGCCGGGGGCCCTCTGGGGAGATGTCAGTCTCTCTCCTTCTGGGGCCTGGGGCTGGTCTCAGCTGTCCCCGAATCCGGATTTGCTGGAAAGTGGGCTGCAGAATGGACCCCGGGAGAGTCATAAACCCCAGGCAGGAATGAAGCATGGTTTAAAATGTGAGGATTTGAATGGAATAATATACAGCCTGGGAGATAAGCCTCTTACTCCAGGCCTGGATTGCTGTAACAAAGCCCACAGATGGGATTACTGCAAAGAACTGAACCAGGAAAGAAACATAATGACCTGTGTGCTCAGCAGGCAGAGAAGCCAAAGCCTCTGCCCTTATGGAGCTTCCCCCCTCGCACTGAGCTCCCGGGGTACACCCAGCACCCCCAAAGCTTCTCCACACAGGATCCAGAGGAAGCGTTCAAAAATCTGATAAGTGGAGCTCTATCAGATGGCCCAGTAATAACTATATTATTGCAAATGACAGGGGTTTTAGATTTTTAAAAATATATTTATATATTTTATATATACTATATACTGTACAAATATGTATTTATTATATATGTGTATGACCCTTGGAGTCTATCTGGATCTCCCTCCCACCTTGGCCAAGGGCAGTTGTTGAGAATGAAGGTCTTCTCCACCTCGCAGTGAGCAGTGCCCCCCCCCACCCCCTCCCGCCACCCCACAGGGCCTCTCTGAGCTACCCCAGACCCGCAGAACCCCACTGGCTCACCACCTCCCTGCTGGCGGTTCCTGACTTCTTTTGGGGGAGAAGTTGATGCACATTTCTGCCTACAAACCCTCTATTCTTTGAAAGCCACACACAGCTCTTGAGACCAAAAAACAACCAACTTTGCCCAGATTTGAAGGGTCCTTGACAGGGCCGAGGGCCTTGGAGGAAAGAAAACGTTCTCGCCAGGGAATAAATGCATCCCTCAGTAGGGAAGATGCCTGGAGTGTCCACCTGGATTCCAGAACTCTCCAAGCAAATCCATGGGCACCACTGTCAGGTGGCTTCTGAAGCACCTGGCATAATGCCGGGCCCAGGAAAGGTGCTTGATAACTACGCGAGAAGGCCAAATAGCAAAAATATTAATCATCATGCTAATTATCAGTGGCCCTTATTGGGCACTCATGAGGAACCAATCTCTGTGCGGAGCACTTTATTTATTTTTTTAAAGTTTATTCATTTATTTTGAGAGAGCAAGCAAGCAGGGGAGGGGCAGAGAGAGAGAGAGAGAGGGAGAATCCAAGTAGGCTCCATGCTGTCAGCACACGGCCCGATGTGGGGCTCAAACTCATGAACCATGAGATTGTGACCTGCGTGGAAACCAAGAGTCGGACGCTTAACTGACTGAGCTACCCAGGCGCCCCGGAACACTTTATCCTCAACAAGAAGACGCACGCCTAACCCAGATGGTGGCAAGACCGGGCACATTTGGGCTAGGGGCAGGGGAGAGAGATGGGTGGACATCTGCCCAGCCCTCTGGAAGTTCATGTCTAGTTAGAAAGACAAGTATCGAAAACCTCACTGCTGATAAGGGTTAAACAGCCGTTCAATACAACAATAGAAGAGATATTCAAGACATTACATGATTAATTGCCCGGAGAATCGTAGGGATGATTAATGTTTTAGGAACTCAGGGGAGGGAGCCCTTTTTTTTTTTTTTTTTTTTTTCAAGCTGGCCAGAACAGACACCATAGGGGTGACTGTGCCCTTTCAAAGGGGGCTGGTGGAGCTGTGGTCTACAAGGGCTGTTGTCTGGGGGACCCATGAGGGTAGGAGTTCTGGGGAGAGTGTTATTTTTAAGGAGTGACTGACATTCAGTTGCCCACTTACTATGGTCAACCCATGTGGGTGTCTTTAGAAAACCAGCAAGTTCAAGGAAATGGGGAACCAGTGGAAGGTTGATATTTATTGCTCCTCCAGGTGCTTAAGCTTCTCCAGGACAAGCCACTCATCTGAAATCTCCCCTCTGGAGGAGGTATTGGAATCTGGTGTTTGCATTATGGGAAACCAGGGCGAAGACTCTGGCTTCGAGCCCCAAGAGCAGCTGGGGCATTTCCCCCCCTGGCAAATGGGTCCCACATAATATTCCAAAAACACATCATTTTCACGGTTGTGATAGGATTGACAAGTGTTTGGATTTTGCCCGAGATTTCAAGAGGCAAGAGCTGAGAAGTTTCTTTGAAGCTTCTAGAGCTCTGGATTGTGTTCGGTTTGGGTATCTATTAAGAAAACAGCCATTTCATCATGGCTAGCACCATAAATTGGTTCGTGGATGCCCAAGGCTTTATCTCATTAAATCGTGTCGCTATCTATAAATGGCATTCAGGCTGTTTCTCTGGGAGCAAGGTTATCTGACTGTTTAGAAACTCCAACCCGGACTGGTGAGATGCCTCTATCTGCAGACTTGGGTGAGGCAGCCAGCATCTCCAAACACGCGAACAATCCAGAAAGGTCTGCCGCCCTTCCAGGGCTGTGCTGGGTCAGGGTGCAGCTACCCTTTAGCCCGGGTGGGCCCCCGCTCTGGGCTCTGGCTGTCCCCGGCAGTGAGAAAGCAGATGGCCGATCATGAATCACAGACTGTCATCTGCAGGGGCTGGCCGGCGACGTCACGGCTGGGGAGGGGGCTTCTGGAGCCGGGAGAGGCCCAGAGAGAAGAAATGTACCGAGCACTGAATTAGCCACAATGCCCCGCCCCCCCCTCTCTTTTTTCTCTCCCCCCTTGAACCTAACTGACTTGAATCCCTCATGAAAAAGCTACTATCTGCAAAGACGCATCTTGTCACTGGTGCAAAGCCACTGGTGTGGCCCCTCCCCCAGCTGTGTCTTAAAGGCAGCTGTGACAGAACCGTGATGAGAGGTCCCACGGAGGCTGCAGGAGGCAGGCCGTGGGGCCAGAACTGGGGTCGAGGCCCCACTGCGCCACTCCCCTGGGGGCCAGCCTCTCGGCTTCCTTGCCTGTAAAACGAGCCGGGGCATCTGGGTGGCTCAGTAAGTTAAGCGTCCGACTTCAGCTCAGGTCATGGTCTCAGGGTTTGTGAGTTCGAGCCCCACATCAGGCTCTCTGCTGTCAGCACAGAGCCCGCTTCAGATCCTCTGTCCCTCTCTCCCTCTGCCCACCCCCACTGCTTGCGCTTTCTCTCTCAAAAATAAATAGACATTAAAAAAAAAAAACACAACTGAAAAAGAAAATGGCCTTGCGGTGGGGAGGACACCACATGAAGCATCCCAGTGGAGAACCAGCCAAGGTGGGGGTGATGATGGCAGCACAAGGCTTGACCAGGGTGGTCCTGTCACCGAGAGAGCAAGTTCCCTTGGGCGTTCCCTCCATAGGGGGAGATGGGAAGGGTCAGCGTATCTGTGGAGCTTTCCTAGCCCGGCCAGGGCCTTGGCATAGCCCCTGAGGCATGGGAACGTTTGGCCAAGCCAACCGGGGGCGGGTGGGGGTGGGGGGGGGGGAGGAGATTTTCCAGGCTGGACGCAGCAACAAAGCCCCAGAGGTAGCAACAGCCCCGTGTCTATGGGGCAGCCGGGAACGATGGCAGGAGACAGGGGGAGGGAGAGGAAGGGGGAGTCTTGTTCTATTACATTAAAAATAAGTTCCATATGCTGATGGTCCCCAAGGAAGGCAGCCTCAGCACTGAAGGCCCTGGCAGTCATTTGAAGACAGGCTTTCCGACGGCCAGGCCTTGTGAAGAACCTGTCACCAAATATTTCATCGGCTGCTTGAGCTATTGAAGGAAAACAATATTCCGTGAGCCCCCCTGGCACATGGTGCTGTCGCGACATGAGGCTGGAAGGAAGGAAGCGGAGGAGAGCCTTCCAGAGACCCTAGACCGGATGCTCCCAGCGACAAGGCTGGCGCGAGAGAAGTTCCCAGAAACAGGAACAATAGCTACCACTCGGCAGCCCCGAGGTCCTTCACCCCACTGGCCCGCTGTGATGAGACTGAGCCGTGCCCGGTACAGAAACTTCCAGGGCCTGCCGCCTGTCCGCCCCCCATCCTGCCAGGGAAAGTGCAAACCCAGAGCCTGGTTCTGGAGCCCCTCACCTGGGAGGTGGAAAACATGGCGGACTGAATGGCTCCAGGGCCCAGAGGCCCAGCACGACACCAGCTCCGCTGTGATGCTTGGGGGCACCGCCCCTCTGCCCACCCGTTCCTCTGCACGTCCGCTCAGGGCCATCTTGGCTCCCCACCCGGATCTGGGCTTCTCTCCTGGGCTCTGCCACGGGCCGTGCCACCCTCTGCCATGCACCCATGCCACCTGGGACCATGTCTGGCTTCCTCCCGGGAAAGTGAGACGCCCACCAACGTATATGTGGTTGGTCGCATCCGGGAATCACATGAGCCTCGTGACCCAGGGTGGGTACCACCGTGTGGTCGTCCATGTATATGCCACGGGCCTTTCCAGAAAACCAGCTTCAACAGACGCAACACGTCTTCTGAAGGAACCGGATTCTCAGTCCGAGGCAGGACCAGCAAGGCCAGGAACCCGCAGCGTCCACTCTTGTCAGGCCTGTGGAGTTGGAGTCAGTGCAGAAGAGGAAGGGAAAGGAGAAGGAAGGTGGGGGTGAAAAGCAGAGACACCAGGACGAGGCAGTGAGAACAAGACGGTGGAAGGGAGACACGTGAGGCAATCGAGAGAGACGGAACGACCTTCAGTTGTGTCAGCCCCACCATCTTGCAGGTTCACCCCCCCCCCCCCCAGGAGACCCGTCTCTGATCCCAAACGTGGGCCATCCCCGAGCTGGGCCCTCGGCAGGCCCGGGCCCAGCCACAGGAGAGACAACTGCCGAGGTTCTCAGTCAAGTGCATCCTCGGGCAGAGGGCAGGGTGCACGGCCGAGGGCACAAGGTGCCTTGATGCGGCTTTGGCTCACGGCCCCTCGAGGACAGGCGCGGGCATTTACTCCCAGCACAGCATTCTGATCAGAGATACCCAATACCCCAACCTTTTAGAGCTCTGGCCGCCTAATAGCGTGATTTCTTTCTCTGTCATCAGCGGTAACAGACTGACCTATAAAAGGCTTTAAAAGGGCTACAGATCGTTCCTCCAGCCCCCCGAAGTCAAGCTCATTGGGGAAACGGGTGATCGTATCGCTCCTTGCCAGTCTGGGCGTTTGGACCCGGGTGACAGACCGCGCTCACCTCTGCCGCCTCCCGGAGTGGGGTGAATCGAGAGTAGGGTGGCCGGCGAATCTTCGCGGGGCGGTCGGGGCGGCCTCCACCCCCCACTCTGCCCCTGCCCCCCCCCCCATCCCCATCCGGGGCCACCAGGGGAGGCAGGCCAGGCCTGACGTTAAAGCTCCCGCAGGTGCAGTGGGCGGCCCTGACCGGAGGGGCGGGGCGTGTGTCCCGGGACACAAATAAACGTGGACCTATTTCCTGTGGTCCCAACAGCTATGGAGGGGCATGGGCAGTGCCTCTCACCATCTGCTTGCGTCTCGTTGTGTGTCTGTCCGTCTGCCGTCTGTCCCTCCCACTGGGCCGGGGCTGCCGTGTTCCCGGCCCTGCCCCCGCTGCCCACTCGGGGCACGACGCGCCCGGGGGACCCCTGGGGCGGGGGCGGCCCGGGTGGCGCGTCTGCTCGCCCTGCCCGTCTCGTGTCTGGCCAGGGAGCGCGTCCGCGGCCTCCGAGCCTGTCAATCTCTCCTCCCGCCTCAAGAAATGGCCCTTTCAACACAAGGGCAGCACAGGCGTGGGTGTGGGCGATCGGCGGGGGCTTCGGCCGAGAACGGAGGCCAGCGGGGGATTCGGTGCCGGCGCGGCCCCCACGTCTGCATTCAGACGAGGGGTGACTCACCCGGCGAGTGGGGTGAGTCAGCTCGGCCGCACGCTGATGAGACCGGCATTAAAAATGCACAGTGGTAACGGCGAGCCGGCAGGCAGCCCTGGACGACGCCACACACACACACACACACACACACACACACACCCTCGAGGGTACACACGCGTATTCACACACGCATGTCTCTGTGCACACTCATAACCCCCCCCAATACACACACTGACACTCACACCCACGCAGCCACCTTCTCTCCCTTTTCTCTCTCCCCGCCCCCCCCATTCTCCCTCCCCCCCCCTCTTCCTTCCTGTTAAGAACGTGGGCTTTGAAACCCGGCCATCACACCCCAGCCCACCACATCCCAGCCGTCTGTGACTGCGTACAAATGTCCCCCCCTCCCCGGCCTGGTCCCTCGTGCCCTGGTCTGCAGGGCACAGAGGCCATTCACGCCACCCCCTTGATGAAGCTCCATGCAAAGTGCTTGCAATGAGGCCTGACTCATGGTCGCAGGCGCCCTGGGTGGGTCTGGGCCCCCGAAGCTAGGGTCATTCGTGGAGTCCTGCATCCAGCCAGCATCCACTGGGTGCCCAGTCTGTGCCCACAATCCTCCCCAGGCACAAGGTCTGGGAGCAGAGCCGGCAGGTAAACAACCGAATCACAAGCAAGGCAGGAAGGCAGCTAAGGAGCCGGGAACCGAGTGGGGTGGGGGTGGGACACAGCAGGCTTAGATTCTGAGGACGGAAAACCGTAGCCGCGATCTGGAGGCAGGACTGAGGCCGGGGGTGGGGTAGGGGTGGGGGGATGACTCCCGGATCAGCGCTGGTGGGTTTGGTTACCCCTACAGACAGTAGCGGGGGGGAGAGGGGTCGGTAGGGACTCAAGAGCCAGGGAAGTGGCCTTTGGCCAGAGGAACCCCCAAATGACTGGGGCTGGCTGCAAAGAACACACTTTCCCTGTGCCTCTTATTTTTGTTCGTCTCTGCAGGGAGGTCCGGGATGCCTTCTTCTGTCGACAATGCTCTTTTGGTTGACAAGAGTCGAAACCCAGTTTAATGTGGCTCAAGGCACATTGTGGGACGACACTGATTCCAGAAAGCGCATATCTAGATTGATAGGGCGGATTTCAGCATGGCAAGATCCAGGGACGTTAAACCTGCTATCAGCATCTTGCTCCGTCCTGAGCTCTGGTTTCCTCCACATTGGTTGCATGCCTAGGCAGGCTCTCCCTGCCCGTGGCTCATGGTGGGTCCTGTTTCACAGCCTCCCAGATCGGTCAACCCAAGGAGAGGACTTGCTTCATTAGAGCCACACTCAGAGCCGCACAATCGCATCTCCTTGACCCCCGGGCTTAGGTACCCAACTCTAAATGAGCCAGAGTGGCCACAAGGTAGATACTCTAACTGACCAGCCTGGGGTCACGGGCTCTGTGCAGACCTCTCAGGTTGAAAATCGGAGAGGGGTAGTCCCCCCAAAAGAGATCCAAGGCACCAGAGCCGGAAGAAGGGCGGAAGACGCTGGGCCAGACGTTGTCATCCTTCTGCAGCAGTGGAACAACAAAGCCTGCTCTCCAAGGGGCCACAGAAAACAGACAGAGGGCAGCTGAGAGCAAGGGGGGTGGGGTGGGTGGAGGGCCCCGGGGAGACGGAGGCAGGCCGCATCCCCAGTGAGAGACTGGACCTCAAGGCGGATGAGGGGTGGGGGTCTGTGGTGAGTTGATGGCGTTCCTCGGGGCGGGGGATTGGATCCCGTAAGGAGGATAGGATTGCGAGGGCCTGCCAAATGACCACAACCCAAAGGCTTTAAACAACGGAAATGTATTCTCCCACAGTTCTGGAGGTCAGAAGTCCAAAGTCAAGGTGTCGTTGGCAGGGCTCTGTTCCTCTGAGGTCTGTGGGGAACGGTCTGTTCCAGGCTCTCTCCCAGCTCCTGGTGGCTGTCAGCAACCCTAGGCGATCGTTTGCGTGAGACGCCTCGCCCCGCTCCCTGCCGTCGTCGTCACAGAGCTGCCTCCTCTGTGTCTGTGTGTCTCCTCTCTGTCTGACAGGAGGACTCATGTCAGTAGACCCAGGGTCCTCCCTAATCCAGGAGGATCTCACCTCCAGACCCTCACCTTAGTCACATCTGCGAAGATCCTCATGCCCAACAAGGTCGCAAATAAGGATCTGGGTGCATGTATCTGTCGGGGGTGGGGGGGGGACAATGAAATGCACCACAGGGGGCTTGATTTTTGCGAGGGAATTGACAAAATTGTATGTTCGTAAGAGACTTGAGTTCTGTGCTGAAGTCAGATGAACGCCTTCGCCTCTTTGCTGATCTATCCAGACATCACTAGCCATCAACCGAGTGCGGCAGGTGGGCTGGGGGTCTCTGACGGGGACCCCATAATGAGACGGTGATGGGGGCTTCTGGAGGAGGTGGAATGGGAGCCAGGGGTGGGGTCGGGAGGCCGGGGTCCAGGACTGTGGTTTCCATGGCAGCTGTGAGGGCTGCACTCACGGTTTTAGCCCATGGCGGGAGCCCCCAGAGTTTTGGAAAGTGTTTACCATGGCGCACCCGGGCCAACAGAATGAAACTCTACACCGAGGTCAGACCCTCGTGGGGACCCAGTCTCCGTTTTCTTGGGCTCCAACCCGGTGGGTCTAGTCAGCAGTCCAAGACCACCTTGTGAAACCAGAAGGCGTGACAAAGGCTTCCTGCAGGGTTCTGGGAAGCCCTGGGTCTCTGCCCCAAGCTCTACCCATCTGGCCTCCCCAGAGCCGGGGAGGGAGGGAGGAAGAGGACCCCAACAAGGAGGAGAGGCCCTCGGCGGGGAGGCCTCAGGGCCCCAAATCCACCCCGCGAGATGGCTTGTCAAAACGGGCTCACTGTTGGGATTGTTGGGGGGTCATCTCCGGGACCACCCAGGAGTGGGCGGTTTAGGTGCCAGGTTTACTAAAGAGAAGCGTGCGCACACACACACCCGCGAACACACACACACACACACACATAACGCTCTCACACTGACCCGCAAGCGCCCACACTCACACACGCATAGGCTTTCACACTCACATGTAAGCACACACAGAAAACACACACACTCCCGAAGCAGCCCCTACTCACGGAAGAGAGAGAGTGAGAGGGGAGAGGAGGAGGGGCGGGAAGAGGGAAGGAAGAGGAAAGGAGGGGGAAGGAAGAGAAGTCACCAAACCCGCGAGATCACCAAGAACCCAGTCCTGTGGGTTCCACCCCCGACTGGGCGAAGGCTGCCCTCAAGTCCTGGAGAGAGAAGCGCGTGTGTCCATCCATGCCCAATCAAATGGAGCGCCCACGTGACCCAGGGACACTTCTGCCTTTCTCCCTGACGCTCAGGGGACACAGACCCCACCCGCCACCCCCACCTCCGTAGCGAGACCAAAGGAGCAGACTTGTCAGCAGGGCCTGCCGTGGCAGGGACCGGGTTCGAGCCGTGCCAGTCGTAACCACGCACTGAGTTGCTCCTCGGGTCGGACGTGGGACACAGAGGTGCCGGCACCCAGTCGGTGGCCCAGAAATAGGACGTGAGTCAGTGGACCACCTTATGAGGTAGAAACTGTTTCTACACGAGGACGCCGACGCTGGCCAGATGCTCGCCCAGGATCACACCGGTATTAAGGGCTGGAGCCAAGATACAGGCCCGGTTCTGTTAATTCTAAAGCCAGTCGCCCGCGTTCGCCGTTGCTGCCGTAACCAACTACCACCCGCTTAGTGGCTTAGAACAACACGGATCTAATATCCCATAGTCCTAGAGGTCAGAAGCCCAACACCGGTCTCGCTGGGCAAAGTCAGGTGTTCCCAGGGTCGGTTCCTCCTGGCCGCCGTGGGCACAGTCCATTTCCTTGTCTCTTCCACATTCCAACGGCCTCCCACATTCCTTGGCTCGTGGCCCCCTTCCTGTGGCCCCCTTTCCCTACCTTCAGAGCTACAAACGTGCATCTGACCCTGCTTCTGTTGACACACTTCCGTCTGACTCCAGCCTGGAAATGTTCCTTGATTTTAAGGATCTGTGTGATTAGATTGGACAGTCTCCCCACCTCGAGGTCCACAATGTAATCACAGCTGCAAAGTTCCTTCTCTCAGGTTCCAGGAATTAGGATATGGGCCTCTTTGGGGGGCCAGGAGTCTGCTCAGGATTCTATATCGGTGCTCTGAGCTGCTCCCCGATCAGCCGGGGCCTCCAGGAAGCTCCTGACAGAACCCCCAGCTCTATCTGTAGGCCACGCTGCCTACAGGGTTATGCCCCCAGCTCTATCTGTAGGCCACGCTGCCTACAGGGTTATGGACTGTCATGAGCAGGTCACACTATGCCACTGAAGCCTTCCCAGCAGGCGCCTGGGGCGTGAGGCAAGGGGTAGGGCAGTAAGGCTGGTGAAGTGTGCTCTCAGTGGGAGGCAGAGGGCATATGGGGAGCGCAGGGAGGCCAGTGGGGTTGGAGGGAAGGACACAGAAGAAGAGGGAAGGTGGGGCGGGTGAGGGCAGCAGAGGCTGGACCACAAGAGGCCTGTGTTGTTTTCCAGAAACCTAGCTAAGGCTATGCTTGGAGAGGGCAAGACCGGGAATTGGGGTCCCCCCTGGGCAGCTCTGGGGCCAGTTGACAGGAGATGGCAGTGACAGCTGCAGGTGGGTGGCAGTGGTGGAGGTGGAGACGGATGAATGCATCCAAGAGCTGTCAGGAGGGAGAATGGACAAGGCTTGGTGACTGCGTGAGAGGGTGGTCTGGGAGAGGGAGGCCAAGGACTCGGGCTGGGACTGCCCAAACAGAAATTGATTTGGAGATAGAGTGAATGTTTCTCCCTTTTAGGAGTCAAGGAGGTACAACTCTGCTTGCCTTCGTCCTCCAGACAAGACAAACCAGCCCTTCAACCCCAAGAACTGGGCCTGGGGAACCCACTCTCCCTTCTTTGGGTCTCCTCTTCATGTAGCTGTCTGGGTTGCCCCCCATGGGAGGGGAGGAGTGTTATGGAGATACACCCCATAGCGATAGCCTTAAAACTCATTTGAATTAGTGTTTGCCTAGCCAGAAAGGTCCTCTGTTCATGGCCCTGAATGTCACTTAGTGACCCAGTCATGTCCAGAGTGAACTAACCGCGATTAACCTTGATCCCAATCCCACTGGAAACCTAACTCCAACGCCAACCATAATTCATCCCAACTCAACTTCCAACCCCCGATCTAACCTCAGCCCTAAACCCAATCCAACCCAACTCAGCCCCAACACCAACTCTAGCCCCAGCCCTAAACCCAACCTGACTCAACCCCAATCCTAACTCTAGCCCCAGTCCAATCCAACCTAATCCAACCCAACTTTACTCCTATATCTAAACCTATTCTTTTTTTTAAAAAAACATTTATTCATTTTTGAGAGACCGAGTGTGAGCAGGGGAGGGGCAGAGAGAGAGGGGGACACAGAATCCACAGCAGGCTCCAGGTTCTGAGCTGTCAGCACAGAGCCTGACGTGGGGCTTGAACTCACGAACTGCAAGATCCTGACCTGGGCTGAAGTCAGACGCTTAACCAACTAAGCTACCCAGGTCCTCCTCTAAACCTACTCTTAAACCCAATCCAACGTTAACCCCATCTCAACCCAACCCAAGCCAATTCTAATCCAAACTCTACTCTTGACCCTAACCCTAGCCACCTCCAGCCCTGACCACAACTCAAAGCTGACACAACTCCAACTCTAAGGAGTGTTCCATTGGTGACTTCTCAGAAAGCAGATCCCTATGCATTGAGGTGACCCAGATAAGCACCATTTGCCCCACTGTCCCAATAGGTGAAATCAAAGAAGAGGTACCAAGCCCCAGGAGTCCCAGGAGCCCCAGGACTGAAGTTCTGGCTGCCGGGACCGATGCTGGAGCCACAGTTAGGACCTCCTGGACAGGGCCCGGTGTGGGAGTCGGCCCTCAGCAGCACCTCGGACTGCCGCCAGTGTTTCGCCTGGACTGCTATCAGACTCAGTGCTGTGTTTATTGCCTTGCACAGCCTTCCTGGCCAAGGCGGTTTAAACAGCACATCGCCAGCCTGGCCGAGGGAAATGGGATGACCTTGGGCTTGCCTTCACGTTTTAGACAAGCTTAAGGAAGCCGGGAAGGGAGGCGCAGAGAGGTGCAGAGGAAGAGCTCTGGGAAAGAGGGAGCTAGCAGGGAGAGGAGACCTGAGAGCCCTTCCAAAAGGAAAGAAAATTGGGCTGTCACCAAGACGCTATTATCCTGCTTCCTCCAATCTGCTTAATCCCCTGAGTGGGGAGCTGGGGGGCGGGCAGAGGAAAGCATCCAAAAAGCAGACACCCAAATCCGCATACCTCCCCGCTGAGAGAAGCAGGAGGGGGTTCCAGATGCAGGCGGCAGCTGTCCCTTCCCCGTCCCCACCGCCTCCAGCAGCGATGATCTAATCTTGGCTGCCAAGCGCACGCTGGTACCTGGCGGCCCAACCACCCTCCCCGACCCCCACCCCCTGTCCCGCTGGGCCGTGAGCACCCGCTCTGGGGCAAGACTCCTCTTCGGGGCAGGGGGCTTCTCTCTGGGGCTTCCGGCCTGGGCTCCAGGATGTGAGGCTTTCGTATGTGCTGGAGGGCAGCGGCCCTGACATATTTCGCTGTCTTCAACCGAACGGAGAGGTGCAGGAGGCTGTGTATTTTCCACCGCCATCCAAGGCGGTTTGGGGCACAGCTGTCCTGGTGTCCCTGCAAATGTCTCAGCTTCCATACGGAGCCTGAGGGATGCTGGGGGTGGCCCGCTCTGCCTGCCCGCTGCCGGCTCAAACAGGGCCTGTGCTGGCCGGCCTGGCACCGGGCCTTCCGGGAGGAGAGGCACCAGGCCCGCCTCCAGCGCCCAGTCGGGAGAGCACGGGGCCTCACCACGACTGGCCCGGAGCCGGGCTTCTCCTGTCCCAACCTCATCCCGGGCCGTGAACAGGATTGGAGCTGAGGCTCCTCTGGAAGGTCCCACGGCCGGCGTCACCAGGGGCGGAAGGCTTGGTCTCCGCCCTCGGGGAACAGGAGGCATCTCTGTGCTCCGTTGGCCCCTCTGAAAAGCGTGGGCTCGAGGCACGGCCTCTGCTCGAGAAAACCTAATCCTGCTCCCAGTGTCACCTTGGTTCTTCACAATCCCCCACGAGACGACGATGGTGCCCACTGGACCACGGCTTCCACCCTCAAACAGGTCAATACGCACAAAGTCCGTACAGGTGCAGCCTTCCCGCACTGCCTACCAAGCACCCGTGAGACTGCTGATTATCACGACCACTGTTGTTTTTTTCGTTGCCATTCCTCTCCCTTCGGGGCTCGGTCACGTGGGCGGTCGCCAGCCACCTTGCCTGAAACGCACCGGCTTTGCTCTCACCACCTTCCTCTCTTCTCCTTCATGGCGCGTGCGTGGCACATTTGTAATGATGCGTTGATGTGCCTGGTTCCCTTCTTTTGCGTGTTTCCTCCACCGGACGGGGCGACTGGAGGGGACGGGCTGGGTTTTGCACCCCCCCCCCCCGCATGTCAGGGGCCCAGCGCCACCTCAGCGAGCGTGTGCAGGAAGGAGTCAACAAACATTGAATGAAAATGGTCATGACGTGATGGAATGGCCGTTCCAGTTCAGTAAGTGAGGGGGCGGGATGCCAAGCCAGTTCTGCCTCACGGCACAGTGACCCTCAGAGGGAGACCCAAGCACCTGTTCTCAGGCGGCCCCCTGGCCGAGGGACTGGGGACCCGGAGCCACGGCTCCTCCTCAATCCTTGTCCTGAGATTTTTATACCTTTGGGGGCACCTCTCCCCCATTTCCTTTGCCCCTGGTTCTCCCCACGGAGGCCCTGGAGCCCGGGCAGATGAGTTCCAGCACTTGTGGAGGCCTGAACTTGGAGAAGCTCGTCTGAAGTCACGGTGGACGCCCCAAGTAGGGTGCCCTACGAAGAACGACCTCCTCAGTCAACACCCCAGCAACCAAGGGCAGGGGAAATCATGCCTCAGCTTGGGAACACAGTGCGGCATCTCAAGTTACACGGCCAACATGCTGAAGCTAAGGTAGATCTTGAAACATCATCAGTGAGCTGAACCCCGTGCCTTGCTCCTCTCCAGGCCTCCGGAGCCAGCCGCGTGGCTAAAGACCCCACTGACAGCCTCCGTTTTCTCAGAGCCCAACAGGCAGCCCTGTTCTCTTTGCGGACTCGCTCCAGGCGCCATTCCCTGACGCCCAGTAGTCGCAGCTTCAGTGAAACAGGAAAAGGAAGGAGCCCGTCACATCCCAGCACAAAACAAGCAAGACTCGCTTTTCACTGAAAAGTCCTGACGGAACAGGGTAGGCGGAATATCCAGAAAACAAATAAATCACAAGTGAACGCCCGAAAGACAGGGAGCGGATGGCTGGAGATGTGTGTGTGGTTTTTACAGCAAGACTTTATTGTGGCGCTCGGGCACTTGACAGGGATCCAGAGGGTGACCTCGGGTGGAGGATGCGCCTGGCCCAAATCCCCGAGTCTCCCCAGGAAGGGGATCGTCCCCCAAAGCCCTACGCTCCGGCCCTAAACCGGATCGAGACCCCGAACGAAGCAACCACCACGCGCAAGACTGTTCGTGGTGAGGAATCCGGAAGCCCCATCAAACGCAAATCTAACACCCACAGAGGAGCTTTTCCGAATGGAACTGCTCTCTCAACGTCCGGGAAGCTTGTATCACCGAGATGGAGAGCATTAAGGTCTTAAAAGGCCACTCAGCTTGGTGCTGCTTGCGCGGACCTGGCCGGGCCCGAGAGGGGACTTTCCACGCCCGCACAGGAGCAATTAGAAGCCCACTGCACGGGCCATTGTGTTTAATGGTTACAAAGGTGCTTGTGGCTGCTTATGGGTGTCCACCCGGTCACAAATGTCAGCTGTTCTCATCTCCGTGATTTGCATGAAATCGCTCCCGACACAAGCTGGCCTGCAATTTAGGGACTGCTCACACAGCTGGAGGGATCTCATCAAACGTGAAAATAAGCTTGCCATCACCAGGTCCCATCTACGTAGAGGTGGGGGCACAGGGGGCGCGCAGCCCTCCCCCCACCCCCGCCCCGTGCCTTCGGCTGCTACGCACAATGCCCAGCACACAACTGGTGATCGATAAATAACTGTCAGAGGAAGGAAGGAAACGTGGAGCCCCTTACCCCTCCCTCCCTTTGTACGATAGCTTCCTTATCCTCCAGGGCCTCTCCAAGGACACGATTCCCCGGAGCATCCCTGTCTCAGCACTAGCTGTATCATCACAGAGCTGAACGCTGGCCCTCACCTTCACCCCGACCTCCCGAGGCAGAGCCAGACGCAGCACAGGCGCTCAGTCAGGACCTGTGTCCACGGACTCTGAACAAGGAAAGAGGAGACGTGGGCCTCTAGGCTCAGATGTTCCGTTCGACCCTGTGGAGTCCCACTCAGTAGGGGTTCTATGAAGCTGATGCAGGGGGAGGGGACTGAGGAAGGGGGGGCGGGGGGCAAGGCCGCGGAGCTCATTTGGTAGAGGAGGGAAGGCCGTAAGTTCGAAGTGGTGGGTGGGAGCAGTTCACACGCTCTAGGATGGCTAGAATCAAAAAGACAGACAATAACCAGTGCTGGCGAGGATGCGGGGGGACTGGAACGCCTAGATGTTGCTGGTGGGAAGGAAAAACAGCTGCTTCAGAAAACAGTCTGGAGGTTCCGGAGAAAGTCGAACACGGCGCCGCCCTGTGATCCGGCGATTCCGCTCACGGGTGTGTGCCCACGAGAGCTGCAAACACACGTCCGCGCAAAAACCGCACATGAATGTTCACAACAGTGCCGCTTACAACAGCCCCAACGTGGAAACCACCCCAAAATGTCCATCAACTCGTGGTGTATCCGTACGTCGGGATATTATTCAGCCACAGAAAGGGGTGACGTTCTGAGACCTGCTAAGATGTGGATGTGCTTTGAAAACATGACACTAAGTTAAAAAAAAAACCAACAAAACATTAAATAAAGACCACGTATAGGGGCGCCTGGGTGGCGCAGTCAGGTAAGCGTCCGACCTCAGCTCAGGTCACGATCTCACGGTGCGGGAGTTCGAGCCCCGTGTCGGGCTCTGTGCTGACAGCTCGGGGCCTGGAGCTGCTTCGGATTCTGTGTCTCCCTCTCTCTCTGTCCCTCCCCCGCTCGTGCTCTGTCTCTGTCTCTCAAAATAAATAAATGTCAAAAACCATATAAATAAATAAAAATAAAAGACCACGTATCGTATGAACCCGTTTACAGCTAACGTCCAGAATGCACATGTCTGCAGAGACAGAAAGCAGATCAGTGTTTGCTCAGGGGTGGACGGGGCATGCGGGAGGAACGGGGGGGAGGTGGGTGACTGTGGGCCTTTGGGAAGTGATGAAATGTTTTAGAATTTAGGAACGTGGTGACGCTTGCACGACTCTGTAAATATGCTCAAAGCCACGTACACTTTCAATGGGTGAACAGTATGGTTTGTAAATTACATCTCAATAAAGCTGTCAAAAACAATGGATTTGGGTTCACGGCTGGCCCTGGCCACTTCCTGACTGCCTTGAGGTCTCAGGACCAGGACGCCCATCCTGTAGGTTTGCTGGGAAACGAAATGAGAAGTGACACATGTAGGCTGGGCATGGAGTGAGCCCGGCTCAGCTTCCTTGGCACCCTTTTATGTAGCATTTCCTACCACCCCACGACCCGAGGGGGACAGACAGGGGCTCCCGTCTCAAACCGACCCAGGGCCGCTGATGCCCACGCCTCTCAGCTCCCCGGACCTTCCAAAGGACACCAGCAGCCAGAGAGGGCGCTATGCTCGGTCGTTTCCGGCCAAATGATGCCAGGGCAGAAAGGTCAGGCGGGATTTGGTTAGCAGACCCCCCCAGTCCCCCACCCCATCTGAGAGTGGAGGCAACTGTGGCCCAAGCTTCAGACATTTTCCTGTCAAGGCTGTGGCTTCCTCACCGCGTGCCAGGCTCGGCCCCACACGGTCACCTGTGCCGTGTCTCTGGCCCCACCTGGCCCAGCACCTCTAAAGACCCAACATTCCCGGGGCGCCCTGCACCGGTCCCCAAGCCCCAGCAGCACCAGCCACGGGTGCCCGTGCAGAGGTGGGGGGTTCCAACCGCGACCCATGGGTGTTTTGCTCTGCCCCCCGCACTTTCCCTAATCCCATTGGTCACGGGGATTGTTTCATGCCGGTCGGGTCGGTGGGTCGCAGCTGGGCCCTGGGGCCACCGTGAGCCCTCTGCCCACCTTGCCTTGCTGCTCTTGTCGGAGGAAACGCGTTAAGGGAAGGAAGAGTGTGCGGACGGCTCCTGATTACCATTTCCTGCACTTCCAGCCACAGGGCCCTCGAACCCAGCCCCAGCCCTGGTGGTGTCTTTGGCCTGTGGGGCATAGGAACCGCCTGCTTCCTGCAGACAGGGGCATCCCGGGGAGGGATTCGTGTCTGCGGCTTTCTCGGGAGTCCAGAGGACACGTAGGCAGTGTCCATGACGACCAGGAAAGCGCACCGCAGCCGGCACGGGGTGGGGGTGTCGGCAGTGGGGGGGGTCCCGCTGGGACCGCGCTCCAGCTGTGCCACGCTCCGGAAGCCAGCGGACCCCTCTGGACCTCCGTTTGCTGGTCGGCTGTTGTGAGGTCCCGGGAAGGAAAGGCGTGCAAAGCCCGGTGCCCAGCATGCAGAGGACACGGGGGCGGCTGCCCCCGTGTGGGCTGGGTGTGTCTGTATCTCCCGTGTCCACACACACTAGCTCACATGCGGGCCCGTCCTGGGCAACCTGCGTCTAGACACTGAACCGCACGGACCCAGGGCCAGAGGGGTCACAAAGTCGGACGGGGATCTTGCCCACTTCACACATATCAGTCTCCACCTCTCCACCGGGACCCCTCAAGGCGGGGGCTGCCGTTAGCTCCATTTTCACAGGTGAGCCCACTGAGGCTCAGGAAGGTTAAGTCACTCGCCCAGAGACGCACAGCCGGTAAGTGGCGGTGAGTCACGGAAACTGCAGTCCGGCAAAAAGCAAGCCCCCCTCTGCTGTTGGGGAGCCGGGTGCTTTCGAGGGCGTCCCTTGCCCTCCCGGGGGAGGCGAGCCTGCCCACTTCTGATTGAGCTTCCACGTGGGGCGTGCTGGGGGGGCCGCAGGGGCGCACACGACACGCTGCCCTAAAGCTTGGGCGCGGCCTTGCGGCTCTCAGGGTCGCACAGGCGGGAGGTGAGCGGCCCACGACGACGACATCCCTCCCGGGGGGAGGCCAGCAGCCCGGGAGCGCGGGCAGGCTGGCGAGTGCGTGAACAGAATGTGACTGCCCGCCAGGCACCCGGGCACAGAGGGGCAGGCGGGCCAGCCTTTGAAGAAAGGGCAACCTCACGGGTGACCCCGGGGTCCCAGGGAGGCCTCCAGCCCCCTCTCCCTGCGGGCTCTCCGAGGCCCCGGTGTGTGTGCTGTCCTCTCTGGCCACCTGGATGGCTCAAGCAAGGACGTCTCGCTGTGATACAGCACTGGCCCCTCCTGCCACTCACCCTGCCTGTCCCTTCCCCAGACGAGGCGGGGGGGTGGCGGGGGGGGGGTCCCTGTCCTCTGCCTCCCAAGGCCCACCGTACTCTCCTTTACAGCTCCGAGCTCCTGGGAGGGCCTTGGTGCCCCTAGACTGTGAGCTCCAGGACAGAGAGCCGTGTGTCCCCGTCTCTGCTGGACTCCCAACATCCAGCACTCGTGGAAGGACGGGAGGCAAGGGGTAAGGTTCCCTTGGGGCCAAGGCAAGTGCCGAGGGCCCCCCGAGAGCGCCAATCACAGAGTCCTCCCTGGAGGAGTGGCGGAGAGGTGTAGGTGGCCTGGGGTAGAGCCTCAGGGCCCATTCTCTGCCGCTCTTGCCCAACAGACCCAGACAAACCCAGTGGCCATGGCATTGCCAGCTCCGGCTACCGACACCCGGGAGACCTGGCCGGCCTTGGTGCCCTGCCACACCGGCCTCATCCTGGCGTCTGTGGAAGAACAAATTCCCCGTGTCTTGGGGCCGTGCGCCACGGCAGCCGTGCGTCTGGCCCGCCCAACACCAACGTGGGCCCCGGGCCATGGCATTTAATTTGGGGATCCTGATGTCGGTGGCGGGCCACATAATTGGCAGGAGATGGCGGCCGGGGCCCCTGAGCTACAGGACAGGTCCTGAGGCCCAGGCCTTATTCAATTTTGTCCTCTTTAATTAAAATCACCCCCTCGGCCTCCTGCGGGCCGACGGCTCAGACAAACAGAGCAGACTTCATTCCAAGGCTTTCTTTTTTTTCCCCCCTTCTCTTTCCTGACGGCATATTTCACACTTTCCTCCTGAGCACATTAGGGTCTCTCCTCCAGGAAGCCCCCGCCTACCCTTCCCTTTGTGGCCCTCTTCCTTTTTCCTTTTTATTTATTTATTTATTATTTATTTATTTAGCTAGGAAATGACCAGTGACTGCATTACCCTCAGAGGGTCGGGAGGAGAAAGAAAGCCCTGAATGTAATTAATACAACTTCATATATCTGTTGCTCCGGGAAGCCGGCACCTTCCAGACGGTGTCTCGTGTTAAAGCAACAGTGAGAAAAGTGGGCGGGGGGGGGGGGGGGAGCCTTTCCCCCCTCCGCCTCCCACCCAACCCCCTACTTAAAAGTGGGGGCGGGGAAGGTTTCTGTCCACCCAGTTTCCCACAGTGATATAATGCAAGTTTCTAAAACAACACCAACGTTTACCTTGGCAGATGGCCCCGCGGAAAGAATAGGCATTACCCACACGACGGAACACCTTAAAAAAGACGAGATGCCCTCCCCAAGGAAGTGGGGAGCGAGGAGTCTTTGCAAGACTATTCACGAGCTGCCAGAGCAAACACGCCTCGGGCCCTGGGGCCTCCTGGAGGGGTGCAGCTCGGAGGCGGCCCCCCCTCCCCTGCGCTGGTCTGCAGGCGCCTTCTCTTGTCCATTGTCCCGGCCGCAGGTGCAGGAACCGCATGGGCCACACCGCGTGGGCATCCTCTGCCGCCCAGGGAGCCGCGGGGCAGCTCCCCAAAGAGCGTTAGTTGGCTAAGTCGTCTAGTTACTGGGGGAGAGGGACAGAGAGAGAGAGAGGAGAGGGCAGGGAGGGGTGGAGGACCCCGGGAAGCATGCGTGGGGCACGGAGGAGTGAGCAGGGGATGGAGGGAGGGTCCTCTCCAGCCACCTGGATGGCTCAAGCAAGGATGTCTCACTTGCATGGTGAACAGTGCAAAATCCCTGGTGTCCCACGTGGGTCCGAATCCCCGCCCCGCCTTTCCGAACCCGGAAAGCTCGTGAGCGTCTCCTAACCTCGCTGGGCCTCCGTTTCCACATCTGCGAGAGGAATGCCAGCGGCAGGGCCTGGTTTATGGGGCTGTTGGAAAGCTGGAGGGAGCCGTGGCCCAAGGTCAGCATGGCGGCTGTGTTCACACGGAGGAAGGAGCCCAGGGGGCGTCCAGTCAGCCCTCCGGGGTGGGATCTGAGGGAGGATCCCGGCTTCGGGAAGGTCGGTGCGGGCTCCAGATGCGGGCTGTCTTCCACGCTTTGGGAGAGCAGCCCCCCCCCCCCCCCAAGGCTCAGGGGTGAGACGAGGCTGGGCCAGAGCATGGCCTTTAGAGATGGGGAAACTGAGGCCCGGAGATGTTCAATCACTGCCCAGGGCAAGCTCATCCTTCCCATGCTGGCCAGAGACAGCCATGAAGCACCAGTGTGACCCCACTTTCCTTCTCGGTACCCCTGCCCGAAGGCCTCTGAGCTGGGGGCACCCACAGGTGTCCTCTCTGGCTCATGCGTGTCCCCCCCAAGGCTCCCAGGCAGGGGAGGGTGCTGGCCGGCGGCCATCCTTCCAAGGGGCCCATCTGTCTGCGGCCCAGGAGGAAGGAAGTCTCCACAGAGGTGCTCTGAGCTCACAAAGCCCGGGGGCCCTCTTGGGCCTTGTCTGAGCGTCAGCTTCGATTAGTGCCACCTGTCCTGTTTGTCCGGATCTTTCGGCCTAATTGAATTCCGGGTCCCTTCGCAGCCCTGCTTACTTACGGAGAGACAACAGGGAGATTTTCGGGAAATGCTCCTTTAGGAGAAACGGAAAAGCCGGGGCCTGGGTCCCCTTCTTGCCACTCTGAGACCTCCCTTCCAGCCCAGCCTTTCCCTGGGTCCTGGGTGGGGGTTCTGGGAGCTTCCCTGAGCCCTGGCACACGCGAGGAGTCCCCACTCTCCGTGGCCACATCTGTAAAATGGGGGTGACAACTGTGGTAAATAACCAGGGCTATAAAAGGCCTCGGCTGGCCTCTTGCCCACAATAAGCGGGTCCTGAGGACCTCCGGACCCAGTCCTGGACCAGGAGCCGGGGGGACTACAGCCTCTGCCTCTATGGAGCTCATCATACCATGCAGAGAGCAGAATGTGAAATAGGCACGTCAATTAAAAAACGAAAAACCACACCGGAATTGTTACTCATGATTAAAGTAATAACAAAATAAAGTCAAGCAGGACTGGGGGGTGGGGGGCAGCACGGGGAGCCCACTTCAGATCCGGTGGTCTGGGAAGGGACAGCTGAGCTATGGCTTGGAGGCTGAGAAGAATGCAGACGTGGGAAGAGGGTTCCATGCAGTGGAATGACATGTGCAAAGGCCCTGAGGCAGGACAGGCAGGCAGCCAGTGTGCTGGAGCCCACTGAGGGAGGAGGGCTGGAGGAGAGGCAGGAGAGGAAGGCAGCCGGGCTGGACTGCATGGGTGCCAGGGAGACCCTCCTGTCCTAAGACAGCGGGTATTCACCCAGTTTTGAGGGTCGAGATGAAGAGAGTGAGGAGCTTACCTTCTACCTGGGGTGGCGTGGGAACAGTACAAACCCCTCCCTCCCTGCCGTAGCCAGGCCCAAGGGTGCAGAGGGGAAGGGGGGACAGATGGGTGCCGTGGCCAGAAGGCTGGGGACGGTGACCCTGGCTCCTACATGTGAGAGCGGGTTCATGTACCAAGGACACCTTGCCCCGAGGCCAGCATTCAAACAGAGCTGTTTCCTGGGTACCTACGGTCATCAGGGATGTGCGCTGGTGTGCAAAGGCCTCACCTTACTTCAAATCGGAGTGCGCTGCTGGGTTACTGCCCCTCCTCCCCGAGTGCCGAGGCCAGGCCCCCGTGGCCGAGGCGGAAACCAGACCAGACGCCTGGGAGAAACAAATCCTTCGAGGGCTGACCTTGAAACACCATCTCTTACGGCTTCCCCCCCCCCCCGCTTAGAACCATCGGCCCAAGTCTCTGTGCGTAAAATAACAATTTCAGTAATAGATATTAACAACCGCTCACGTTCCTTAAGCGCTTACAACGCGTCACCCACTGAACCGCCTACGCGACACCAATCACCTCATGTAATCGACACGCTAGCCACACGAGAGGAGCCAAAACTGAGGCCCAGAAAAGTCAAGCAACTTGCCTGAGGCCACACAGCTGGCCCGTGACAGAGGTCGGATCCCACCCCAAGCAGTGCGGCTCCAGAACCCAAGCTCTTAAGGGTTCCTGGGACACCTGCTGGCAGTAACAGGAATTGCAACGCACTAATGTTTACTGAGCACATACTAC
>NW_024412463.1:8303640-8325645 GCF_014898765.1 Herpailurus yagouaroundi | reverse complement strand
GCAGGACACATGGGGATACGACAAACATACACCAGGGTTGTTTCATCAGGGCCCCGTGAACCCCCTGAAATTAAATGCCAACGTGTGTTTCTTTTCCCGGAGCAGGCTAACCTCAGGAGTCCCCGACCCCGAGCAAGGCCCCAGGCCGGCCCCCGAGGGAGGGAAAGGCTCCCCGGGGTGGGGGCGGGGGGCCCGGCCTGGCAGCACAACCGGCCCTCCTCCCCTCTTCACAGAGGAAGCCGGGGACGCCGTGGGAAACAGAGCCAACAAGACTGACTTACCCCCCAGGCCGGGCCCACTGACCTTTCTCCTGAGAAAAATGCTCACAGCAAGCACATCCAGGCCTTCACCCGGCCCCAAAATAACGCACTTCCGGCCTGGGCCTCCGCGTCCTGAGCAAGCTCCTTGCGACGACCGGGAACAATGGGGCATTGTCGGCCAGGGCCTCCCAGACAGGAAGCCGGGTCCTGCAGAGCCATCCGACGGTGACCCCGCCGCCCTGGGCCGACACGTGTGACCCAAATGCCAGGTGTGGCCTGCCTTCCACCAGCTGGAGCAGGGCGAGGAGAGCGAGGGCAGGAAGTGCCAGATGGCCACCTCACCCCTGCAGTGCAGGGCCTGGGGCAGGAGCGTGGAGGAACCAGCAGGCCGAGAGACAGGGAGGCAGGCCGAACCCTCGCTGCTCCCAGGCCGGGACGTCCCTCCAGAAAGCTCTCCTGTGACGGCGGGGACGATGCCCGCTTCTAAAGGCCAACAGTTGGCAAATGTTTGCTCTGTGCCCAAAGACTGTCTTGCGTGGGTCACACGCTGCGTCACTTAGGTTCTCCTCCGTTTCGTTTCCCCCATCCTGCTCCGGCCGCCCTAACCCCTGGCCGTTCCTTGAATGCACCGTGCACCCCAGGGCCTTTGCATTGTTGCTCCAGCCCCTGGCATGCTCTTCTTCCAGCTGTGTCTATGTTCTGCTCCAGTGTCATCTTGGCAGGGAGGCTTCCCTGACTGGCGGGTCTTTTTCCTCCATCGCCTCACCTCACCTTCTCGGCGATGCCCCAATGTTGATGTATCGTGGTGGTGTTTTTACCGGTTCATTTCTGCCTCTTGCACTCAAACGTCAGCCCCGGGACGGCAGGGGACCGGCTGACTTGCTCACCGTCACATCCCAGCGCCTGCACGCACAGGCGCTCGCTTGGCGTCTGTTGAATGGACGACTTGGCGTGCCGGTTTGGTTCGTGTGGTTGGATTCGGCGTGGCTCGAGTGTAGGGAGCGTGAGGCAAGGAGATGGGACCTTGGAAGCCCGCTAAGGGACAAGTAACCAGAAGGCCCAAGACCCGCTGGGAGGCCAGTGAGACACAGCAGGCAAGACATGAAGGCAGCCTGGCAGGGGGAGCGGGAGGGCCACGGACGGATGGCAATGGCCTGCGGCACAACCTCAGTGCTGATCCGTGGAGCTGCCGCTGTGTTACCTCCAGTGAGACACTTAACCTCTCTGAGCTCACGGGGATGATGGTAACAGTTGCGCTCTGTGATACCTGTCTCTGCGGTCAGAGCTCTGGAAAGGTTCGCTATCGTTGCTTGAACCGTAGGAAACTGCCCTGTTACATGGACCAAAAAAGTCAAAAGCTGGCAGTTTCCCGGGGGTCCTATCTTAGCAGGATTAACGGTTCGAGGTAGTAGCTAGAGTTTAAAGTCAGATGCGCTTTCGCACAAAATGCCTCCGGGGTACCAGGAGGACGCTGCAAAATCACGTACGAAATTGCTTAGTAAAGTTGCCGCGTGATACAAATGTTATTTACAAACATAAGTATGGGATTCACTTTAAAAGTAAAGCCTAGGGCTTGGTCCCTACAGTCAGAAGGGATAGGAGTTTGGCCAGCTAAAAAGAGCCTCCAGGGGCCCCCGGGGGGCTCAGTGGGTTAAGTATCTGACTCTTGGTTTTGGTCAAGATCCTGATCCCAGGGTTGTGGGACTGAGCACTGTGCCAGGCTCTAGGCTCAGTGTGGAGCCTGCTTAAGATTCTCTCTGTCTCTGTCTCTCTCTCTCTCTCCCCCTCTACCTCTCTCCCCCACTCACCTGCTTTCTTTTTCTCTCTCTCTCTCTCTCTCAAAAAAAAAAAAAAGCCCCAAAGGAGGACCATACCTTTTCAGGCACAGATATTAAGCTCCCATAGGTACCCCCAATATTACAGGTCTTTTGGGATAGACTCACAGCAACCAAATTTACAGGAGACTGAAGTATAAGCCCCCCCGTTTGCTTATCCATCTGAAGGGACAAATGTGATTCTTGGCCAGATCGGGATCCTTGACTTTGCTCCCCACAGCATGTGCTGGTGGTCGTGAAGGCATCTGGACGGTCAAACGTGACTTTGAAAGGTTGAAGTGGGCACAGGAGTTAGAGAAACGCCACCCAGCAGATGGAAATGCCTGAGGGACAATCTATCGGGCTCCCGAGGAGTCAGATGAACCACTTGATTCACAACAGAACGTGCCAGAAAGCAGGACCCAAGACTTAGCAACTCTCCTTTGACGGTATTGGCTAAATGTACCTTCCTGTTGTTGCACCTGGCTGGCTTGGTCGGTTAAGCGTCCGACTTCGGCTCAGGTCACAATCCCATGGTTTGTGAGTTCGAGCCCCGCGTCGGGCTCTGTGCTGACAGCTCGGAGCCTGGAGCCTGCTTCCGATTCTGTCTCCCTCTCTCTCTCTCTCTCTCTGCCCCTCCCCCACTCGCGCGCGCGCGCGCTCTCTCTCTCTCTCTCTCTCTCTCTGAAAAATAAACAAATTAACATTAAAAAAATTTAAATGTACGTTCCTATTATGGCACTGGAGCTCCCAAACACTGGTGGGAGAGATGATTGTAACTGATGTGGGCTCAAATGTTTTTATTGTGATACTTGGAATCTCGGAAGGCACCAGAATGAAGGGAGACAGAAGCAAAATTCTGGGTTTGGGCCTGCACTCGGGCCTGGCACTCACCGTGTTCCACACCCGCCTCCTGCCCTCCAGACCCACCCACCCTCCTCTGTACTTCACGGGAAATGAGCATGCCAAGGCCATGACCATCAAGCTGTGGACTTTCCTTCAAACCTTCTTCTGATCGTGGGAGCCCATGTTTGAGCCAGTATGGGATGGGGGCTGGAGGGGGAAGCGGAGGAGATGGGGGGGGGGGCGGGGAATCTGAGAGCTCTTTCCCTGTGGCTTGTTCCCTTCTGCCTCCCAGGGACGTGCTGGTGTCCTCTGGGCCCCGGGACGGGAGTCCAGAGCAGGATGTGGCAAGGAGGCAGGTGGCGGGACCGGGAATCCCTTTCCTTCCCCGCCACCGACCGAGCACATTCCTGCCCCAGGGCTCCCCACGGGCCCAGCACACACGGGCAGCGAGCTGGCAACTCTCGTTGGGCAGGAACAAGCTGACTGCTGTGTGGCCTGAACATCCCGAGCCAGGGGCCAAGGGAAACCAGAGCCGGGCCCCAGCGTGTCCGCGGGGCAGAGGGCTCGGCGGCGGCCGGGGAAGGGAGAGGCAGGAGGCGGGGAGCGTGTCTATTTTGGCACGAGCCAGGCTCAGAAAAGCCGCAGAGAACATTTCGCCACAAACGAGCGAGACCCGTGAGCAAATGGCCTCTTTCGCTTCCTCCCTCAGGCTTAAAATCTCTTGGTTGGCTCTGGAAGGGACCCAGAGAGCAGAGGTGAAACGTAGGACTCAGCACGGGATTCCTGGGCCTCCATTCTTCCACCCCCTTCCAGCCAGGGGCCCATGGTGGGCCATGTGTTGTGAGGGGTGCTGGAGACCGCGATGAGCAAAAGGAAACATGGCCCCTGTCCTTTCAGAGCTTGCGGGCCAGGGAGAAGGGGTTATGTAACTCCTCCAGGGTGGGCGTCGAGCCACAGCTCCGAGTTCAATGAAGGAGAGGTGTGGGGTGCCGCTGGCAATTAAAATAGAGGGGACAGGCATAGTCAGTGGGCTCAGGGAAGAGAGGGCATTGTAAGCAGAGGAAACAGCACGTGCAAAGGCCCTGAGGCAAGAGGAAGCTTACAAGGCTGGTCATAGGGGGCCAGGAATTGTTTTTGAATCTTCCCTGGGACATCATGGAGAACGGACTGGGAAGGACCAGAGGGGCATGGGGAGCTCAGACGGAGGAGGATGTCAACACCATCCCCTCGCTCAGCCAGCCCTTTGCAGCCGACTAAGTTCTCTACCAGATTCCGTTTTCATTCCCCAACCCACAACAGCCCTGGGAGGTGGGTTTTAAAACTCTGCTCGTCACAGGAGTAGAGTGAGGATCAGAGAGGGTCTCAGCGCTGGGTTGTGTAGAAGCCAGGATTCAAACGCAGGGCAGACTGATGTTGGCATCCCTACCTGCCCTTTCCATGGGTCTATGGAGTGGACGAGGGCTTTCTGGGCCCCCACCCGCCACGTTCGCGGGTCACACCCGGCCACGTCATGTCCAGGGTGCCTACATTTCAAGCCCTTCGACGCACACAGGTGGCAGGGACCAGCTGGCCCACTCTCTTCACAAATCCCACACCCAGGGCTAACAGTGACCCGCCAGGCGGCCACATAGGCCTTCTTTCTCTTAAGAAGAAGCCCCCTGGCTGGTGTCTCTCCATCCCCCCACCAGCCACAGGCCAGAGCTGCCAGACCAGTCGATTTGGTTCACGGGACCCATCTCTGCCTCTCACTGCCGCGTTCCTGGATTTATTTTGTACCTCGTGGTCCCCCGTGTCCTCACTGTGACGGAGGTTCATTGTCTCACTTACGTCTGGACTTGGGTGCAGCCCGACGGATCCTAACGGCCACGGGGGCCTGAGCAGTGCGTGCCACGGTGAACGTGCCCACGCCAGCCAGTGTGGCCGTGAACGAGCACACCGCTCCTCTCCGGGCCCCAGCCTCTGCGCCTGTTCAGTGGGATCGGCACACAGCTGCCCATCGGCCGCTACGTACAGGCGTTGAGGCCCTTGCGGCAAAGGCCTGCCTGGGCCGAGGCGTCTGCGAGCCAGCGAGGCAGGGGCAGGGGCGTGCCCCGTACATATCCGCAAGGACCGTTACTCGCACCGGGTTCCCGTCATCGATCGTCATCATGCTTCGGCGCTGAGTTCGGCACTTGCCTTGTGTCATGTCCGTTCTTCCGACGGCCCATGACGTCTCCCCACCAAACGCCGGAGGCCAGAGAGGCTGACTCGTCCCGAGCCGCGCAGTGAGTCCAGGAGCCCGGATCTGAAGCCGGGACCACCTGATCTACATTCCAGGGCTTTAAGCCAGGACCCTGAGCTGTCCCTCATCGGTGCTGCCCCCGTCAAGTGTCCCTCCCCAGCCCTGCGGTGCGGGGGCAGGGGGCACGCTGTGTTAACAGACGAGGTGAGGGCAAGGCCTGCTCCTGAATTCATTCTCCTGAAGCACCGCATGTTTCATGCTCGTGTGAATGAATGACCCTGCGCAAGGAGATGTCCAGAAAATGGGGGCAAGATGCAGATTCCGAGACCCAGCCCCCAACCCTGAATCGCACCCCGGGTCTCCGAGTGGCCGATACCTTCCCTAGGTAGGTAGGGATTTAGGAAAGGAAATTCAGGACACTCAATTAAACGTGAACTTCAGCTAAACAATGAATAGCGTTTTAGCATAAGTATGTCCCAAATACTTCATGCGCTATGGGCTATACTTATATTAAGAGATGATTTGTTGTTCATCTGAAATTCAGATTTAACTGGGCATCCTGCACTCAACCTGGCAACCCCTTCCCCAGGTGGTACAGGCGCCTGAGTAACAAAAACTCTCACAACGACTCGTGTTCGGGAACCCACGCTGGGCGGGTCCAAATGGAGTCCACAGCTGTGTACCAGCCCTGGTGTGAGCTCAGGGCTCCAGCTCGAATAACACAGGTGAGGTCTCTGCTCTCTGAAAACGCACATTCCAGCTGCACCCAGGTCTAGCCACGGTCACCACCAGCTTGCACAGATCGGGGGACTGAGGCTCTCAGAGGGTAAGATTGTGGAGGTCCCTCCAAGGGAGGCTAGTCAGGGAGGCCCAGAGGCCGGCTGGACCCCCGCACGGAGATGAGGCCCGAGGCAGGCCTTCCCGGTAGTCAGGGGCCATCTGGGCTCTGACTTCAACACCCGGCATTCTCCCGAGCGGGAAATGGCCCCCCCTACCCAACCCCCCCCCCCCCAGGATGGTTTCCCGCCCGCAGCGGCCAGATGGCCCTGCAGAGCAGGGGGGCTGCTGGGGGGCTGGTGAGGGCCGGGGGATCTCACGCTGGAGCCAGCCCAGATGCCTTCGCGGGGCAAGTGCTTTTATTCCAGCCTTGGAGATTGGCCCTGTTTCTGGGAAGGGAGAAGCCGACGCATGCACAATGTGCCCTATAGCCCTCTGGCTGTTTCATTTCAAAGAAACCCAAGGTTTAGAAAGAATCTAATTAAGCATCTCCTGCACAGTCTTATCATGCGTGGAATGGAATTGCTCATGAAACCTGGCTCATCGCCGACCATGTGCTGGGGGTGTGTGTGTGGGGGGGGGTGGTCAGTGGCTCTGCTGGGACCTGGGTGGGTAGGGGGGCTCTTGCCAAGGGGCTTCTTTGGAGGATGCTAGAACTCGTGAGCCAGCCCTCTCCCCTTCAGTCCAGCATCCACCCCAACCCCTCCCAAAAACTCACAGGTGCTTCAGGACTTTTAGGAGTCGACTCTCTTCCCCAGGTCCTCGGAGCCAGACAGCAGTGGATCCAAATCCTCTCGACTTAAGTTATGAGCTTGGGCAAGTCATTTTCTCTTTCTGAAACCTTCACAAAATCTGTAAAATGGAGCCAACCATTGTTTTGTTCTGGGATTGTTGTAGGAATACATGAAACACAGGCCTATCACATCGTTGGGACCCTGTGAGTCATAGATGCTATTCTGATCATTTTTCATTTCCTTTCCATTTTGGTTTCCCTCCATAAGAAGCCCCACGAGGATGGGGCCTTGATTTTGTCCGCTGCTGGATCACGAGCACCTGGCCTCTGGAACAGCTTTGGGCTCATGGTAGCTTTTCAGTAGATAAATGTGTGAAAGAATGAATGCCTTAGGGTCTGGGAGAAGTTACCATTTTACTTCAAGGAGCCAAATGGCACCGTTGAAGGAGAATGGGGTTAAAGCGGGATGAGTGTCTGCACAGGTCCACAAAATGCTTTCAAAAGTGTTTTCCATGTGGGTTGTCGTCCCCACTTTCAGGTGAAGGAACTGCAGCTCACGAGGGAGAATCAAATTCCCCAGGCTGCTGAGAAAGTGGAAACACAAAGGTGGGCACCCGTCACCATGGTCCCCAAAGATTCTGCCTCTTGCTATCCATTCATGCCCTTACATCATCTCCTCCTATACCAAGTAGGGCGGACCTCTGTGTCCGCATTTGGGGAAATGACCACATGTGACTTCTGAGGCTGTCACAGAAGACATTCTGCCCTCCATCTTGCCTTGTCTTAGATTGTTCCTCGGGGGGGCCCGGGCGGCCCACTCCAGTAGCTGTGTTGTGAGACACTCCAGCAACTCCTTGTGGCACCTGAGTGCGCCACCTTGAAAGCAGATCTCCATCCCCAGTCAAGCCTTCAGATGAGGTAACCCTGGCTGACATCTTAACCTGGTACCTCGTGAGGGATCCCAACCAGAACCACCCAGCCGAGTGGGTGAATTCTAACCCACATAAACTATGCGAGATAATAAATGTTTATCATTTTTATCACTACGTTTGGGGTTAATTTGTTATGTGGCAATAGACGACAAATACAACTAACCACAGATTGGGGGGAAATGTTTGCCAGGCCCATGTCTGGTAACACAGATCCAGAACACACGAAGAACTCTCACATCACCATAGTCATAAAAACAAACAAGCCAAGAAAATGAGCAAAAGACTTGAACTGGCATCTCACAGAAGATACACGAATGGAAAACAAACACATGGAAAGATGCCTCACATCGTTAGTCATTTGAGAAGTCCAAATTAAAATCACGCTGAGATACATCTACACACCTATCAGGATAGATAATATTTTAAAATCTGACAACACCACATGCTGACAACGATACAGATCAGCCAGAGCACTCATTTTTGCAGGTGGGGATGCGAAATGGCACAGCCTCTTTGGAAAACAGTTTGGCAGTTTCTTATGAAGTTACACATCTATTAATCAGATGACCCAACAATCACAGGCACTTACCCAAGAAAAATGAAAACTCATGCGCACACACACACACACACACACACACACACAGTGGGTGTGAATGTTTATAGCAGCTTTATTGGTATTTGCCAAATCTGGATATAATCTAAGTGTCCCCTTAAAACTTGGGGTATATCCCTACAGTGAAACACTACTCGTCAATAAAGAGAAACAAACCACTGAAGAACACAAGGCATGGATGAGTATCAGATACGTTCTACTCAGCGAAAGAAGCAAAACTCAAAAGGCTATAGTATGGTTCCATTTATACGATGTGCTGGAAGAGGCAAAAGTATGCGGACAGGAACTGATTTCCTGGGCTGGGGGCTAGGGTGAGAGCTTCACTATACAAAGAGACAGGAGGGAACTTTGCGGGGCTGCAAAGCAGTTCTACACCCTGTTTGTAGCAGTGGTTACTCCCTTGTATGTGTTTGTCAAAACTCATGGAAGGGTGAACTTTAAGTAAATTATGCTTCAATAAACTTGACCTTAAAAGAGATCCCCCGAGAAGGAAGCAAAGAAAGATCTCTCCGATGATGACTCCAACGTCCAGAAGTTGTAAAAGAAAAACTAAGTTCAACCACATAATCAAAATTGCCGTGCGATACAAGAAAACCTACAGGAGAATCGAACCCAAAAAGCCTGTGGGCAACATCGAAAGACAAAGTGGCACACTGGTAAAGACAGTCGAAGTTTACGTTGCAGACAAGGACCTAACATCCCTAAAATATAAAGCGCATTTCAACAAATAAGGGGGAAAAACACAATGAAAATAGCAAAGGATATGAATGGATAATATGCCAAAAAGGAAATATCAATTGGTTTTAAATATGTGGAAAAGATGTATAATCTCATTCCTAACGTAAGGAATACAGAATAAATTCTACATTGAATTGCCCATTTTTACCTGGCAGATGGATAAAAAACCAAAAGTCTGATAAGGCACTATGTTGGTTAAACTTTGGGAAAACAGGGAATACATTGCTGGTGGGGCTATAAGTCAGCACAACCCCTAATGGGATGGAATGGGCAACATCTACAACAAAGTCGTAATATACTTTGGAATTAGCAATTTCAACTTTAAAATGTTATTCTACAGAAGGACTTGCATGTATGAAAATTGGCGTATGTACATAGTTATTAGCTAAATTATTTTTAATAACATAAAATTGGAAACAACCCAATAAAATCTTATGCAGCTATAAAAGAGAGAGAGTAGGAACTTCCCCCTGTCCGCTCAGTGACTTTTTAGTAGCACTTTTTTGCCCCCCCCCCCCTGCCATGGAGACCTCAAAAGTTGCTCTTTGGTATTTTGGGGACCTCTCAAGAATCACATCCGAGTACTAATGACTAGAAGCAGAGGTTTTTAAACTTGACTTACGGATCAATCTTCAACAACAACAAAGACTGGTTTTGCTTACTACCATCTGTTACATATGTAAATTTGTAAAATAATGACAGATAAAAAGTCACTGACTACTCCCCTCTCTGTTTTAAAGTCTATAAGAATGAAAAAAAGACACTCCCTTCTATTTGACGAGGCTGCCAAAATTATCCAATGGGAAAAGAATGGTCTTTTCCACAACCGTTACTGAGACAACTGGATATCCACACGCAAAACAACGAGGTGGATCCCTACCTCACACTGTATATAAAAATTAATTCAAAATGGATCCAAGATCCAAATGCAAGAGCAAAACTACGAAACCCTTAGAAGAAGACAGAGGGACAAGTCTTCATGACCTTGGCTCAGCAAAGGGTCCTTAGATACAACACTGAAACTATGATAACAAAAGTGAAAGTCGTTAAATTGGACTTCTCAAAACTGAAAATTTTTTGTGCCTCAAAGGACACCATCACAAAAGCGATGAGACTACACACAGAATGGGAGAAACTATTTGCAAATCATATATCAGGTGAGGGGCTTGTATCCAGAATATATAAAGATGCTCAGAACTCAACAATAAAAGGACAAATGACCCAATTTTTAAAATGAGCAAAGGATCAGAGAAGACATTTTTCCAGGGAAGATATACAAAATGGTCAACGAGCACATAAAAAGATGCTCAGCAGCCTTAGTCACGAGGGAAATGCACTCCAAAGCTACAATGAGATGCCCCGTCATACCCACTAGGATGGCTAGAATCCAAAAGTCCAATAATAAGTGTGGGCAAGGATATGGATAAAGGGGACCCTCACACGCTACTGGCGGGATATAAATGGTTCAGCTGCTCTGGGAAACACTATAGCCATTTCTCTAATGATTAAACACAGGGGATTTACCACGTGACCCAGTAGCCCAGCCCTAGGTATCCAAGAGACACACAAAAATATGTAACTTGTACGCAAATGTCTACAGCAGCATTATGTTTAACGGCCAGAAACAACCCAGATTCCCGTCAAGTGAATAATGCAACAGAATGTGGTTTATGCAGACGATGGCATGTCACTTATTCAGCCTCGAAAGGAAAGGAAGCATCAACGTGCATTACAACACAGATGGACCCCGAAAACGTTATGGTAACAGATAGGAGTCGTCACGAGAGATGAACAGTGTGTGATTCCATGCCTATGAAAGTCAAGGACAGGGAAACCTAGAAAGACAAAAAGTAGATTGGTGGTTATTTAGGGCTGGGGTGGGAGTCAGAGGATAGCTAAAGGTTATGGGGTTTCTTTCTGAGATGATGATGATGAAAACGTTCTGTTTGTTGTTGTTGTTGTTGTTGTTGTTGTTGTTTTTGAAAATGTTCTAAAATGACCCTGAAGTAATGTTTGCACAGAGCTGTGAATATACTAATGACCATTGGGTCACACACTTAAAATGGGTGAATTGTATGGCATATGAATTCTATCTCAATAAAGTGCCCCTTTAAAAAGAGGAAAAAGGTGGGGTACCTGCGGGGCTCAGTCTGACTCTTGATTTCGGCTCAGGTCACGAGCTCACAGTTCATGGGTTCAAGCCCCACATCGGGCTCTGTGCTGACAGTGTGGAGCCTGCTTGGGATTCTCTCTCTCCCCTTCTCTCGCTGCCCCTCCCCACTTGTGTACTCTGTCTTTCTCTCTGTCTTTCTCTCTCTCTCTCTCAAAATAAATAATAAACATTAAAAAAAATAAAATAAAAAAGTCGGCGGGGGAGGGAAGAAGATACCCCCAGGTCCTGCTGGGTGGAACGTGGAACCCATAAGCAAAGGTCCAGATAAAGCTTCTGTGTTCATGGAAGATCCCACCACCTGGCTACAAATGCATCTTCATGGTGATATTTTCAAGATGTTCCCTTCCCATATGTTTTCCCTCTGGGGAACATGTGCCCAGAAACCAGAAATTCTACTCAGGGGGTGAACCTTGGACCACATTTGAACTCTGTAACAACCCCTAGGTGTGGCCCCAGGGGTGTGATTTGAGAGAGTCCAACAAGACTCCAACCTTCTGCACCCAGCGATGCCCCTCCCTGCCGGGCGAGCTTCTGCCCTGCCTTCTCCAGAGAGCTGTTTTAAGTGTAATTATCCCAGGGAGGACCAGGCTCTTTGGGGAAGAATTAGGTAATGGGATCATTTTTTCTCCTTGACAAGGAAAAGCCAGGGACAGCTGGGGGATGCTGGAGGCCTATGAGCTCTTTGAGGGGGAAATGAAGTCTTAATTACAACTCAGGTCCTGCTAATGGTTGAACGGAAGAACACATTACCTAAAGCAGGGTGCTCAAAGCGTGGTCCCTGGCAACAGCAGCCTCGCCGGGAAACTAATTAGCAATGCAGATTCTCAGGCCTTACCCAGACCTGCTGGGTCAGAAACTCTGAGTGGGACCCAGCAATCTGTTTTAAGAAGCCTTTCAGGTGATTCTAACACGAGCTCATGTTTGAGAACCCCCAAACTAATGGGTGATTTCATTCATTCGACAAATATGTACGGAATGCTCCCAGATATGCCTGGGATTACTGGAGGCTCAAGGGTTAAATACATCAGGGCACAAGATGTAATGGGTTGGATGGTCTTCCCAAAAGACATGTCTTCCTAAACCATGATTGTGACCTCACTTGGAAAAAGGGTCTTTACAGACACAATTAAGTTAAGGATCTTAAGATCAGATCATTCTGGATTACCTGGACGGGCCCTAAACCCAATGACAAGTTTCCTTAAAAGAGACAGAAGAGGAGAGAAACAGAGAAATCTAAGCCAAGACACAGGAACAGATTGGGATGAAGTGGCCACAAGCCAAGATGCTTGGAACCACCAGAGCTGGGGGAGGGGAGGAAGGATTCTGCCCTAGGACCTCTGGAGGCACCTCTGTCCCCCAGGACAGTGAGAGGATAAATATCTGTTATTTTAAACCACCTAGCTTGTGTTCATTTGTTGCAGCAACCCCAGGAAACTAATCTACAAGGCAAATAAGGGTCATGACTTTAAAAATCTTATATTCTAGTGGGGGAGATAGATGAGATGATAGATAGATAGATAGATACGTACATACATACATACAAAGAAACATAGATCCATAGATGATACAGATAGATCGATGGATGGATGGGTGGACAGACTGATGAATGGATGGATGGATGGATAGATAGATAGACAGATGATACAGATGGATGGATGGATGGATGGATGGATGGATGGATGCATGGATGGACGGACTGACGGGTGGATAGGACAGATGGACAGATAGGTAGGTAGGTAGATAGGCAGGCAATATAAATAAGTGATGAAGATAATCTCGCACCGTCAAAGCACTACCATAGCAATAAAACAGAGTGATGTTCTAGAGAGAAACGGAAAAGAGATCACTGAGTTGAGACCTAGAGGAAGTGGCTCCAGGACCAGGAGCTTACAAACACGAAGCAAAGGGGGCACAGAGAAGCTTGGTGCAGAAGGAAGGACGGAGGGTAAGAGTGAGTGAGTAGAGGGGAGTGGAGGGGAGTAGAGGGGAGTGGGGAAGGGGATGAGGCCGGGGAGAAACAAGGACCATGGGAGGAGTTTGGATTCTCCACTAAGGATGGCGGGAGCCCTTGGAGGGTTAGAAGCAGGAAACTCGTGGGAAAGGACTGGGCTCGTGGAGTAGAGACGAGCCGAGGGGCCCCTGCAGGTGCATGGCGAGGGGCGCCTATGGACTCCCGTGTAACCGAACCTCAGACCTCAGCAGTGGTCTCCCATCGCCTTTGCCTCGTTCTCTTTGCTACCAGGAGGTCACCGGGTGTCACCCACACTCAAGGGGAGGGGGCCACACAAGGGTGTGAACAGCAGGCTCACTGGGAGCCTTTTTAGATGCTGCCTACCACACTGGAGGGAAATGGCAAGTTTTATTTAGGAAATGGTAAGGTCTAGCCGCTTCTCGGTGATCAGTTAAGATTGTAGCATGACTGATGGTAAAGAGGTAGTTGAAAGATGAGTGAATGAATGAATGAATGATGGATAATCCGTTGCTGAAGGCCGGCTGGGCCTGCCAAAATCTCTTAAAAGGCGCCTGTCCCAGCCCCCACGGACCAGCTCTTTCCGCAACTGGGGGCTTGCTCCGTCCTGGAGCCTCCCTGCCCTCCCTCTGCCTGCGTGGAGCCAGCTCTGGGAAGATGAGCTCGGCGGTGAGCTTCTGCCCGGCCAAATGGAAACACGGGTTTCCATCCTGCTGTGGAAACGTCAGCGTGCCGGGGTCCGCAGGGGGAACCGCTGGCTGCTCTAAAGAACTGCTGGGAGATCCTGGAAACCCACCGGCCAAGCCGTCATCCTCAGGCCAACGAGCTTGAATTATGACCGAGAATTAGGAGCGGTGGAAACTTGGAGGCCGCCCACGAAGACGTCTGCACGTTTGTTTCTATCTCCAGCCTCGTTTTCCAGCTGCGTGGTACACTTAATCCAACACGACATCTTGCTCATGACATTTTCGCCGCGATTCTAGCCCTTCTCGTTCTCGAACCATCTTCGGCACCCAGTGGGTACTGTCTTTGATGCCTCTTGGTGCCTGCCCGTGCAAGCTTTAAGCTGAGCCTTTTGTATTTTGCACTGGGTTTTCTCTCCGGAGTCTGTGCTAGGATGCGGGCTGCAGCGGGGGCCGGGGAGGCCGAAGCGTGCACGGGGCCCGTCGGTGAGGCAGGCTCCCGGAGCTGGGTCCCAGAGAGCAGGCAGGCCGGACATAATTGGTATGGTCAGGGCAAGACAGAGGCTTTTCCAGATTAACTGAGCGACTGGGGGTGAAGATTCTGAGTTTCAAAAGAAGCTTCCCGAACTTAAGGCTATTAAGTTATTACGGCTGATTCCATGCCGAGGGGCCTCAGCCGAAGGGCAGACCTCCTGTGACTTTATGGGAATGGGGCTGGGGGGGGGGTGGTGGGAGGCTGAGATCACTGAGAAAGGCGGCCCCACCCGCACAGGCCAGATGAACAGGGCTTTGAATTTTTATTCTTGCAGCCCAGCTGCCATCCCACTGGCCCCTGGGTCTTTGCGGGTGGCCCCCTTCACAGGGCCGGGGAGGTCAAGATGAAGGTCGGGGGCTGCTGAGGGCCGGGAGTCTCCGCTGGCCTTAGCAGCCCCCCTATACCAGTCCCTCCTCAGTCCTTCCTCCGCCAGGAAACGCGTGTTGAGACCTGGTGACGGGAGGGAAGCCGGCAGCTGGCATGATGGAGTGGAGCTGGTGGTCAGAGGAGGAAGCCAGGTGGGGGCTCGGAGGAGGGCAGGACAGTAGCACCGGGGCCCCGGCATCTCCAAGGGGAAGGAGCTTCGGAGCCTCACGTGCGTCACAAACCCGTGGTTTTTACTTAGGTTGTAGATTTACTTGGAGCGCCTTGGGGGACCTTATATTATGGGGCTTGGCTGCCACAGCAAAAAGGACCGGAAGGAGTAATGGCTTAAGCGACACAGAAGTTCATTCCCCCCCTCCCCCCCCAGGAAAGGTCTAGGGTCACAGTCCAGGGTCGGTAGAGCAGCCCCGCAGTCCTCAGAGTCAGACCTCCTTCTACCTCGTTTCTCTGCATCTCACGCCCGCACGCACCTTCCCTTTCAAGATACAAAATGGCTGCTGCCGTGCCTGCCATTAATTTTGCATTCCAGCAAGTGCGAAGGAATAAAAGGGCAAGGAGTGGGCCGCCCCCTCCCTTTCAGAGCGCAGTTGCGGAAATGGCTTACACACTTCACATCGCGACGGCCAAAATCCGTCACGTGGCCGCACGTAGCTGCGAGGAAAGTGGGGAGACGTGGTCTTTATTCTGGGCGATCACGCACCCAGCCACATTCTGTTAACGTAGGAGAAGGAAAATCAGCGGCGGTTCCACAGAGGAGGGTGACGGAGGAAGGGCGAGAACCAGAGCCTCCAGCCCGGGGCCCCTGGGGCACGGACGTCCCTCGAGCTATAGGAATGGCTTCTTCTGTCAGCATTCATGACAGGATGCAAAATCCACCTCCTCCAGGCAGACCTCTGAGATTAGTAACGCCGCCCGCTGGCCAATGGTTCAGCCTCAACTCCAGCCCACCCTTCCTTTGGGGGGTGGTCCCTGGCTATTTAGTTCCCCGGGCATTTCCATGCAGTCTGCCCTACCACCCTTAGGAGACTATGTTTCCTGAGTCAGGGATCCAAGTTCCTCGTCAGTGTGCACCCCGTCTCCCAGTCCTCCCCGCGGATGAGACAGAAACTGGTTCTGGGGGGCTGCAGACAGAACCAGGGCAGCAGCCCTGCAACGGGTCCATTTCACACCTGGACATTAGGTCTCCCGGCACCTTCTCCCCTGTCCAGTGTATCACACGCCCCCACGTCGGCGCCCAAGGTTCCACCTCTAACCCGGCACTTTTGGCTTGTTTTGAATAACGAAGGGTTGGCAAACTACGGGCCACTGGCCAAACGCAGCCGGGGCTTACTTTGGCCAGTAAGTTTCATCGGCACACAGCTACGCCCGTTCATTTACATGTTCATTTACATATTTCCCACAGCTGCTTTTGAGAGGACAGAGCCCAGGAGTCGCCACAGGGACCTTCTGGCCACCCCCCAGACACCTGGAGTTGGGACACAGCCCCTCCGTCCGTCTCAAACCGAGGGCGCGTGGACTTAGGAGTCGGGGAGCAGAGGGGGCAGGCTGCAGGGAGAGCCCGGGTGGCCAGCGAGTAGACAGAGGCGGTGTTGAGAAGCCCCAAGACTCCCCGAGACCTGCTGTATTCCAGGTCCCGTGACGCCCCCTGTATCCCTTACGGAACGGCTCCCTGTCCCTCAGGTGTGTCCGTGGACTTGGGTTATTTCCCACCATGGAACTTAAGGGAGACAGTTCACCTCCTTCTGCGAGCGGTGATACCTTCTGGGGCAGCCAGCCACCCCCACTGTCCTCCTTTTTCCTGCTGGGGCTCCTTTTTTGCTGTTCAAGGGCTCATTTTTCTGGAGGAGCTCAGGACATTACCCGGCTAAATGAAGAATGTGGAATGCTTGAAATTTCCACTCACACACTCCTTGGAAAAAACACATTAACCTTTAAGAAGGGAATAATAGCTTCGTTTTCAAGTGACCTTATGTATTAGCTCTCGCTGAGCACTTTCTGGAGGGAGCCGTGGCCCATGGCAGGGGCCCAGCGGGTGCAAAAGATAAGAAAACATAAAGCCCAGCAGAATCCTTGGCTGGCTCTGAACTGAGGCAGACAATTGTCGACTGATAGCAGCACTGACGTCCCTCCCTCCTGCGAGACACCAAGTCGATGGGCGGCCACCGGCTTTACTGGATTCGCCCTTGACCTGGGGCCGAGTGAGCAGCCGACGCCTGGCCGGCCGGCCCTCTGCCCTCTCTTTCTGGCAGAAGATGCACCTTCCTCCGCAAGACAGCCTCCCCCCACCCCGGGAAAAGCTATCCCACGGGGATACCGTGCCGAACCCCCTCCCCAAAACATGGACTCCACGGCCAACGTGTTGTGTGTAGACAACCGCATCATCTACACTCTTCGGGTCTTGGGGGGGGGGGCAGAATTTGCAAAGCACATTAGCATGATAAAAGCTCTGAGAAGTCCTGCCAGAGAGAAACCTGTTTCATTTCGTGGAACACCAGTATTTTCCAAACTCTTCTGGCCTGGAAAGCTCCCACCCTCTTTGTGTTTTTTGGATAACACCTGTGAATGTTGGGCAGTGCTGCTTAGCCATGGAGCGTGCTTTAGAAACTGCAGACCGTAGAGCAGCCCTTCTCCAAGATCATCTGAGCCACCGAAAAGACCAGCGCTCATCCTTCATTCTCCAGTTCGTCCGTTGATTTATTACGCATGCATTCGTTCCCCCGTCCACCATTCATTCACCAGTGCAGGTTTCGGAGGCCAGATGCCCCGGAGGAGCAGACACAGACCTGAGGGCCTCAGCGTTCCCCAGCCTCCTGGACGGCAGGGAAGCTATGCAATGCTCACGGGCTAGGGAATAGAGAAGAAAAGCACCCGGTGTTCCCGGACATCAAAGGCCCAACTTCCAGAGACGCGTTTTGAAGATAAATAAGGGGCAGGTGATTTTAAAAGCCCACCACGGAGTATCAACATTGAGACAGTCAAGAAGCAGCCTGGAGGAGAATGCTGGGAGGAGAGAGGAAGGGAGACTGAGCAGAAAGGAGGCGCGCCGGCTCTGTGCCCGGCACTGTGCTAAGAGCTGTTCATACCCCGTGGCTCATTCAGCCAAGAAACATCTAGAAGGTGCCTCTCATGAGCCAGGTGCTGGGGACACCACAGTGAAGGTGATCTAGCTTTCATCGGAACAAGCCGGGGAGACAGAACCTCCCCCGTAATCACAAGGAGGGTGCACGGCTGCCCCGAGGCGGGGCTCAGAGGCTTGCTCCAGCCCCAAAGCTCGAAGAAGACAAAGCCGGAAGTCCCGAGTGGGGCCCCTGACTCCCACACCCCTTTACCCACGAAACCAGCCCTCTCCCAGTACTCTCCCAGTACTACTGGGCACAGCCAGTCCCAGTAGAAAATCAGTGACACGCCCAAGCAAGAGCCACGCAGGCAGAGGGAACGCTCACGATGGATGCGAAGGTGAAAGGGGCGGCCGGGAGACACGGCAGCGTCTGGGGACACGGGCTGTTCTTCCGACAGCAGCATCTCGCCCCCAAGCCCACCTCTCGCCGTGGGGCCAGCTAATCCCATCACGGTTCGGCCCCTTCCCGGCGAGCTGGCCGCTGCTGAGCACGGGCCCTACCACCAGCCCCCTCTGCCCTCACCCCTTCTCAAAGCGAGTCCCTTGGTCTCCATTTTTCAGAAAGCCACAGTGCCGCTGTCGCCAGGGTGTCGGGAGACTCTGCGGGGGGCGGAGCTGTGCCCCTCTTAGCGGCCCGATGGTGCCACGAAACCAGTGGGCGGCCACTCGCGTGTGGTCCCAGAGGTGACACCTCAGCCCTGGCGGCTGCAGTCTGCGTCCCCGAGCCTCCCGGCTCCTCCGGCATCGCCAAAGTCCTGGTGGGAAACCCACCCCGCGGTGCCGTCGTTTGGACATCATCTTTCGCGATACGGACTGTATCAGGTTCCCCTTGCTGCTGTAACAGCCTTCCGCAAACAGTGACTCAGAGCGCCACCGGTCCTGAAGTCCAGAAGAATCCATCCCTGTCTCTTCCAGCTTCCTGGGGCGCCTTCCTGTGTGCTTGGCTCCTGGCCCCTTCCTCCTCTTCACACCCAGCGGGACAACCTCCCCCTCCCGGGGGTCCTTGATCCCATCTGAAAGCCTCTTTGCCACGTTAAGGTGACAGGTTCACAAGTTCCGGGGTTTAGGAGGCGGGCATCACCTGGGCGGGGAGGGGGGGCCGTTTCAGCCGGATTCGGCCGAGCACGGAGTCCCCGCCCGAGGCCTCCGGACTCGTCCGGTAGCTCTGTCCTACCGTCGTGGACACGAGCCAGGGCCGGGGGTCTGGGGCGCTGCAGGCGGCCGGCCGGATGCCTCAGAGGACAAGAGGGGCATTTTGTCCCAGCTGTTCTGGTTCCTGCAGGGGACAGGGGAGCACGTTCCGGCCACACAGTGCCGAGTCAGCCTTCCTGAGCCACGGACTGGGTGTCTCACCGGCAAACGGGGCAGGTTGGGCGCTCACAAGAGCACCGACCGGGGCGGCTGTCGGGAGGACGGCCCGACGCGAGCACGCCGCCCGGGGTCCCACGGGAGCACGACGAGCGTTGGATGAACGAACGGATTATTCTCTGCTAAGTGGTTGTTAGACCCTGGGGCCAAGCCCTTGTGCGGCGAGCCTCGATGTGCTCATCTGTGAAATGGGGGCGTTCACCCCGGCTCCTCCTTCAGAGGGCTGCTGGAGGCCCACCGACGCGGCGGAGAAGGGCAAGAGACGCCAACACCGGTCAACAGCACAGCCCGAGGAGGACGGCCTTTCCTCACCCCCCAAGCCCCCACCGAGCCCCACCGTCCGCCCGCCCGTGGGGGCCCGTGACGGCACAGCCCGTGCGGTCAGCACTGGCGCACTTACCCGTGCCAGGCACTCTGCCGAGCACGTGACGCAGGGTGGATCCGTGCTCCACCCTCCTGGGGAGCTTTTCCCACTCACGCGCGGGGGCCTCGGAAGGGGGGCGGTGACAGCAGCGACGTGGCCCCACTGGGGGTGGGCCCAAGCACTTCGCCTCCAAGCCCTTTGTTTCGAGGGCACACCCAGCGCTCCGGCTAGCGTGGTGACCAGCCGCCGTCTGGCACGGGCAGAGGTTTGCAGGACCCCAGTCTTGTCACTTTTCCTGGGAGCCGGGAAATAGGATGATTCGTTCGCCTGTTCCGGCCACACTTACTTATCGAAAGCCTACTGTGTGCCAGCACCGGGCTGGGGGCTGGGTTTGCGCGTTAGGCAAGAGCTACTGTAGGAGACGGGGAAAGAGAGCGTGACACCCACAATCCCTGAGGGGCCCACCGAAGCCTCGGGCTTGGGAAGCGGGGTCTGTGCTCTGCACAGACGAGGCGGGTCATGGGTCCTCCCCAGCCGCAGCAGGGACGGCCCCGGAGCGCACGCTGCAAGGGTGGGGACAGCGGGGATTTCAACCCCGCGCTGCCCGGCTCCTTCCCCTCACCCCACCGTGGGCTTCGATGGCCCTCAGGCCCCGGGGCTCTCCAGCCTCGAGCTGCACGAACGCTGCGGCCCCCAAAGACCAATCGATTCCGTCCACGGCCCTTTGCCTAGCAACCCAGGCAGAATGGATTCTTGTCACTGCTGTGTTGATTCCCTGGCTGCCCCGGAAGCCCGCGCTCTGTCCCAACCGTCTCAACTGGCATCTTTCTGCAAAAAAAAAAAAAAAAAAAAAAAAAAGGAAAGCCCCTTTCCTGCCGCAGGCTTGGACCCTCCCAACCTATTTGTCTCCAGTATTACTGAGAGGGAAATCTAAGCCTCCTGGCCTCTCTCTCTCTCCAGGGAGATACCGTCAGATGACGCGATTATCCGCAGGGTCTCCGGCCATTTGCCATTTGCCCGCTCATCCCATAGATACTTCCTGCCTCCGGCACCTGCTAGGCCGTGGGGGTTCCACGCAAAGCAGGTGGACTGAATCCCGGCTCCTGCGCCAGCCCCCCAGCAACCCAGTGCCTTCTCTTGGCCTTAGGATCAGCATACGCAGCCCAAAGTGCCCAGGGCCAAGGCCAACACCCCACCCGCTCGGCACCCTCTCTGCCAGGTGCGAGGACCTTTTGTGTGCCCGCACGCCCACTAATCCCGGGGCACGTGGGGATTACACCTGACGTTCAGAGGAGTGAAATAACTTGCCCGAGGCCCCACATCTAGAAGGTAGTAAAGTCAGGACTCCCACCCCTGTTGCCCGACTCCAGAGGCTCGTGGTCTTAACCATTAAGCCCTGTGGCCTCTAAAATCCAGCTGGCCTGAGAAGAGGGACTTGTGTCAGCAAAGAAACTCTGAAAGGGTCAGAGGAAAAGGCGGTGAAGACACTCCAGGCAGGCCAGAGGGGAGCCATCCGGGATTGTGAGGTGAGCCGTGGACACCGAGCCCTCAGTGCTCGCCGTGGGCCCGGCCGTCGTCTGCCGAGAGCGCGGCGCTGGCCAAGGTCTGCGCTGCCCAGGACGGTTACAGCGGCTGACCGGGTCCTCACCACCACCCCCACGGCAGCTCCAAAATCACATCCACCTTCTCACGCTGAATTCGCAGTAAAAATAATCCGGTGGGCGGTCACGTTTTGTTGATAAAAGTTACCATCCATCATTAAGATCCGTCAAACTGTACTTAAAATACTAAAGCCATCTTTTAAGGTACACACTGCTTGAGCCAGCCTTTCCACTTCCAAGAATTGGTTCTAAAGAAATCGTCGCGGATGTTCCCAAAGGCCCGCAAGCAGGGATATTCAGTGCAGCATCGTTTACAGTAATGAAGAATTGGAAACAACCGGAACGTCCCCAAGAAAACCTGTTCAGCCAATGACAATGCATCCACACAATGTGAGACTGTGCAGGCAGCACACGCAGGGGTGAAGGGAAGCCACGTTTATGGACACGGAGCGGTGGGTGTAACAAATTTGTTAAGGGAAAGCAGAAAGTTGCAAAACGGTATGTGTAGAAGGCCCTTGTTTTCATTTAAAATATGTGTACAGATTGGGGCGCCTGGGCAGCTCAGTCGGTTGAGCGTCCGACTTCAGCTCAGGTCGTGATCTCACGGTGCGTGGGTTTGAGCCCCGCATCCAGTTCACTGCCGTCAGCTTGTCAGAGCAGAGCCCACTTCCGATCCTCTGTCCCCCTCTCTCTGCCCCTCCCCCCACTTGCATTCTCTCAAAAATAAATGAATATTTTAAAAATTGAAAAATAAAATAAAATATGTGTACAGATAGAAGATGATAGATAGATAGATAGATAGATAGATAGATAGATAGATAATGATTGATAGATGATAGATGATAGAGTAGGTAGATAGGTAGGGAGGTGGATGGA